>NW_026614707.1:206097-480198 GCF_030052815.1 Hevea brasiliensis | reverse complement strand
TTCTGTGTGTTTTAAATATTTTTTTATTACCAAAAGGAAAATTCAAAAATATGGGCAACTAATTTTTCAATTTTGTTAGGTTAATAAAAACTAATTTTTAAGAATTAAAAAATGAATTCATTAATTTTTTATTTAATTGAGCCTGTAAAAAACATTGAAATTACTAGAATATTGGCCCATTAATTTTTTTTGCTTTTTGGGCCATGGAAAAAAATATTAATCAATGACGATTATAATATTTAGATATATGAGACGAATGACGGATATAATAACTAGACTTAGGTATTTTATGTACCTCGCTCACAATTTAATTTTTTTAAATTCTTAAATTAAAAAAAAATTCAGCAACCAATTTTTAATCTAAGTTGAGCTAATAAAAAAGTTTCATTTTATTAGAATATAGGCTCATTAAATTTTTTTTTAAGTGGGTTAAGTTTCAAATTATAAGAATAATAGCTCATTAAATTTTTTATTTAATTGGAATAATAAAACAATATCCTTTTTAAATTTTGTTAAGTTGTTTTTTTTTTTAGCTAGACATAAGAGACAATTTAGAGCATACCCACATTTAAAGTACTCTAAATTAAAAATAAAATTATTCAGGAGTTTCGACTTTGTTTCAATCTTTGAGTTCAATGTTAAACGGATACAACTTTTAGACCTACGTGTTTTATTTATTTAACTCACAATTTGTGTGTTTTTTAAATACTTTTTTATTACCCAAAGGAAAATTTAAAAATATGGGCAACTAATTTTTCAATTTTGTTAGGTTAATAAAAACTAATTTTTAAGAATTAAAATATGAATTCATTAATTTTTTATTTAATTGAGCCTATAAAAAACATTGAAATTACTAGAGTATTGGTCCATTAATTTTTTTTGCTTTTTTGGGCCATGGAAAAAAATATTAATCAATGACGATTATAATATTTAGATATATGAGACGAATGACGGATATAACAACTAGACTTAGGTATTTTATGTACCTCGCTCACAATTTAATTTTTTTAAATTCTTAAATTAAAAAAAAATTCAGCAACCAATTTTTAATCTAAGTTGAGCTAATAAAAAAGTTTCATTTTATTAGAATATAGGCTCATTAAATTTTTTTTTTAACTGGGTTAAGTTTCAAATTATAAGAATAATGGCTCATTAAATTTTTTATTTAATTGGAATAATAAAAAAAATAACCTTTTTAAATTTTGTTAAGGTTTTTTTTTTAGCTAGACATAAGAGACAATTAAGAGCATACCCACATTTAAAGTACTCTAAATTAAAAATAAAATTGTTGAGGAGTTTCGACTTTGTTTCAATCTTTGAGTTCAATGTTAAACGGATGCAACTTTTAGACCTAGGTGTTTTATTTATTTAACTCACAATTTCTGTGTTTTTTAAATATTTTTTTATTACCCAAAGGAAAATTTAAAAATATGGGCAACTAATTTTTCAATTTTGTTAGGTTAATAAAAACTAATTTTTAAGAATTAAAATATGAATTCATTAATTTTTTGTTTAATTGAGCCGTTTAAAATCTTTGAAATTACTAGAATATTAGTCCATTAATTTTTTTGCTCTTTTGGGCCATGGAAAAAATTATTAATCAATGACGATTATAACATTTAGATATATGAGACGAATGACGGATATAACAACTAGACTTAGGTATTTTATGTACCTCGCTCACAATTTAATTTTTTTTAAATTCTTAAATTAAAAAAAAAATTCAGCAACCAATTTTTAATCTAAGTTGAGCTAATAAAAAAGTTTCATTTTATTAGAATATAGGGTCATTAATTTTTTTTTAGTGGGTTAAGTTTCAAATTATAAGAATAATGGCTCATTAAATTTTTATTTAATTGGAATAATAAAAAAATAACCTTTTTAAATTTTGTTATGGTTTTTTTTTAGCTAGACGTAAGAGAAAATTAAAAGCATACCCACATTTAAAGTACTTAAAATTAAAAATAAAATTGTTGAGGAGTTTCGACTTTGTTTCAATCATTGAGTTCAACATTAAACGGATGCAACTTTTAGACATAGGTGTTTTATTTATTTAACTCTCAATTTGTGTGTTTTTTAAATATTTTTTTATTACCCAAAGGAAAATTTAAAAATACGGGCAACTAATTTTTCAATTTTCTTAGGTTAATAAAAACTAATTTTTAAGAATTAAAATATGAATTCACTAATTTTTTGTTTAATTGAGTCGATAAAAAACTTTGAAATTATTAGAATATTGGTCCATTAATTTTTTTGCTTTTTTGGGTATGGAAAAAAATATTAATCAATGACGATTATAATATTTAGATATATGAGGCGAATGACGGATATAACAACTAGACTTAGGTATTTTATGTACCTCGCTCACAATTTAATTTTTTCAATTTCTTAAATTAAAAAAAAAAATTCAGCAACCAATTTTTAATTGAAGTTGAGCTAATAAAAATTTTTCATTTTATTAGAATATAGGGTCATTAATTTTTTTTTAGTGGGTTAAGTTTCAAATTATAAGAATAATGGCTCATTAAATTTTTATTTAATTGGAATAATAAAAAAAATAACCTATTTAAATTTTGTTAAGGTTTTTTTTTTAGCTAGACATAAGAGACAATTAAGAGCATACCCACATTTAAAGTAATCTAAATTAAAAATAAAATTGTTGAGGAGTTTCGACTTTGTTTCAATCTTTGAGTTCAATGTTAAACGGATGCAACTTTTAGACCTAGGTGTTTTCTTTATTTAACTCACAATTTCTGTGTTTTTTAAATATTTTTTTATTACCCAAAGGAAAATTTAAAAATATGGGCAACTAATTTTTTCAATTTTTTTAGGTTAATAAAAATAAGAATTAAAATATGAATTCATTAATTTTTTGTTTAATTGAGCCAATAAAAAACTTTGAAATTACTAGAGTTTTGGACCATTAATTTTTTTGTTTTTTTGGGCCATGGAAAAAAATATTAATCAATAGCGATTATAACATTTAGATATATGAGACGAATGACAGATATAACAACTAGACTTAGGTATTTTATGTACCTCGCTCACAATTTAATTTTTTTAAATTCTTAAATTAAAAAAAAATTCAGCAACCAATTTTTAATCTAAGTTGAGCTAATAAAAAAGTTTCATTTTATTAGAATGTAGGCTCATTAATTTTTTTTTAAGTGGGTTAAGTTTCAAATTATTAGAATAATGGCTCATTAAATTTTTATTTAATTGGAATATTGAAAAAATAACCTTTTTAAATTTTGTTTTTAGCTAGACATAAGAGACAATTAAGAGCATACCCACATTTAAAGTACTCTAAATTAAAAATAAAATTGTTGAGGAGTTTCGACTTTTTTTCAGTCTTTGAGTTCAATGTTAAACGGATGCAACTTTTAGACCTAGGTGTTTTATTTATTTAACTCACAATTTGTGTGTTTTTAAAATATTTCTTTTATCACCCAAAGGAAAATTTTCATATATGGGCAACTAATTTTTCAATTTTGTTAGGTTAATAAAAACTAATTTTTAAGAATTAAAAAATGAATTCATTAATTTTTTATTTAATTGAGCCTGTAAAAAACATTGAAATTACTAGCGTATTGGTCCATTAATTTTTTTTGCTTTTTGGGCCATGGAAAAAAATATTAATCAATGACGATTATAATATTTAGATATATGAGACGAATGACGGATATAATAACTAGACTTAGGTATTTTATGTACCTCGCTCACAATTTAATTTTTTTAAATTCTTAAATTAAAAAAAAATTTAGCAACTAATTTTTAATTTAAGTTGAGCTAATAAAAAAGTTTCATTTTATTAGAATATAGGCTCATTAAATTTTTTTTTTAGTGGGTTAAGTTTCAAATTATAAGAATAAAGGCTCATTAAATTTTTTATTTAATTGGAATAATTAAAAAATAAATTTTTAAAATTTTGTTAAGGTTTTTTTTTTTTAGCTAGACATAAGAGACAATTAAGAGCATACCCACATTTAAAGTACTCTAAATTAAAAATAAAATTGTTGAGGAGTTTCTACTTTGTTTCAATCTTTGAGTTCAATGTTAAACGGATGCAACTTTTAGACCTTGGTGTTTTATTTATTTAACTCTCAATTTGTGTGTTTTTTAAATATTTTTTTATTACCCAAAGGAAAATTTAAAAGTATGGGCACCTAATTTTTCAATTTTGTTAGGTTAATGAAAACTAATTTTTATGAATTAAAATATGAATTCATTAATTTTTGTTTAATTGAGCCGATTAAAAACTTTGAAATTACTAGAGTATTGGTCCATTAATTTTTTTTGCTTTTCTGAGCCATGGAAAAAAATATTAATCAATGACGATTATAACATTTAGATATATGAGATGAATGACGGATATAAAAACTAGACTTAGGTATTTTATGTACCTTGCTCACAATTTATTTTTTTTTTAAATTCTTAAATTAAAAAAAAATTCAGCAACCAACTTTTAATTTACGTTGTGCAAATAAAAAAGTTTCATTTTATTAGAATATAGCCTCATTAAAATTTTTTTTAAGTGGGTTAAGTTTCAACTTATAAGAATAATGGCTCATTAAATTTTTTATTTAATTGGAATAATAAAAAAAATAACCTTTTTAAATTTTGTTAAAGGTTTTTTTTTTTTAGCTAGACGTAAGAGAAAATTAAGAGCATACCCACATTTAAAGTACTATAAATTAAAAATAAAATTGTGGATGAGTTTCGACTTTGTTTCAATATTTGAGTTCAATGTTAAACGGATGCAACTTTTATACCTAGGTGTTTTATTTATTTAACTCACAATTTGTGTGTTTTTTAAATATTTTTTTATTACCCAAAGGAAAATTTAAAAATATGGGCAACTAATTTTACAATTTTGTTTGGTTAATAAAGTAATTTTTAAGAATTAAAAAATGAATTCATTAACTTTTTGTGTAATTGAGCCAATAAAAACTTTGAAATTACTAGAGTATTGGTCCATTAATTTTTTTTGCTTTTTTGGGCCATGGAAAAAAATATTAATCAATGACGATTATAACATTTAGATATATGAGACGAATGACGGATATAACAACTAGACTTAGGTATTTTATGTACCTCGCTCACAATTTAATTTTTTTTAATTCTTAAATTAAAAAAAAATTCAGCAACCAATTTTTAATCTAAGTTGAGCTAATAAAAAAGTTTCATTTTATTAGAATATAGGCTCATTAATTTTTTTTAAGTGGGTTAAGTTTCAAATTATAAGAATAATGGCTCATTAAATTTTTTATTTAATTGGAATAATAAAAAAATAACCTTTTAACATTTTGTTTAGGTTTTTTTTTTAGCTAGACATAAGAGACAATTAAGAGCATACCCACATTTAAAGTACTCTAAATTAAAAATAAAATTGTTGAGGAGTTTCGACTTTGTTTCAATCTTTGAGTTCAATGTTAAACGGATGCAACTTTTAGACCTAGGTGTTTTATTTATTTAACTCACAATTTGTGTATTTTTTAAATATTTTTTTATTACCCAAAGGAAAATTTAAAAATATGGGCAACTAATTTTTCAATTTTGTTAGGTTAATAAAAACTAATTTTTAAGAATTAAAATATGAATTCATTAATTTTTTGTTTAATTGAGCCTGTAAAAAACATTGAAATTACTAGAGTATTGGTCCATTAATTTTTTTTTGCTCTTTTGGGCCATGGAAAAAAATATTAATCAATGACGATTATAATATTTAGATATATGGAACGAATGACGGATATAATAACTAGACTTAGGTATTTTATGTTCCTCGCTCACAATTTAATATTTTTTAAATTCTTAAATTAAAAAAAAAAATTCAGCAACCAATTTTTAATCTAAGTTGAGCTAATAAAAAAGTTTCATTTTATTAGAATATAGGCTCATTAAAATTTTTTTTTTTAAAGTGGGTTAAGTTTCAAATTATAAGAATAATGTCTCATTAAATTTTTATTTAATTGGAATAACAAAAAATTACCTTTTTAAATTTTGTTAAGATTTTTTTTTTAGCTAGACATAAGAGACAATTAAGAGCATACCCACATTTAAAGTACTCTAAATTAAAAATAAAATTGTTGAGGAGTTTCGACTTTGTTTCAATCTTTGAGTTCAGTGTTAAACGGATACAACTTTTAGACCTTGATATTTTATTTATTTAACTAACAATTTCTATATTTTTAAAATTTTTTTATTACCCAAAGGAAAATTTAAAAATACGGGCAACTAATTTTTCAATTTTGTTAGGTTAATAAAAACTAATTTTTAAGAATTAAAATATGAATTCATTAATTTTTTGTTTAATTGAGCGTGTAAAAAACTTTGAAATTTCTAGACTATTGGTCCATTAATTTTTTTGCTTTTTTGGGCCATGAAAAAAAATATTAATCAATGACGATTACAACATTTAGATATATGAGGCGAATGATGGATATAACAACTAAACTTAGGTATTTTATGTACCTCACTCAGAATTTAATTTTTTTAAATTCTTAAATTAAAAAAAAATTCAGCAACCAATTTTTAATCTAAGTTGAGCTAATAAAAAAGTTTCATTTTATTAGAATATAGGCTCATTAATTTTTTTTTAAGTGGGTTAAGTTTCAAATTATAAGAATAATGGCTCATTAAATTTTTATTTAATTGGAATAATAAAAAAATAACCTTTTTAAATTTTGTTAAGGTTTTTTTTTAGCTAGACATAAGAGACAATTAAGAGCATACCCACATTTAAAGTACTCTAAATTAAAAATAAAATTGTTGAGGAGTTTCGACTTTGTTTCAATCTTTGAGTTCAATGTTAAACGGATGCAACTTTTAGACCTAGGTGTTTTATTTATTTAACTCACAATTTCTGTGTTTTTTAAATATTTTTTTATTACCCAAAGGAAAATTTAAAAATATGGGCAACTAATTTTTCAATTTTGTTAGGTTAATAAAAACTAATTTTTAAGAATTAAAATATGAATTCATTAATTTTTTGTTTAATTGAGTCGATAAAAAACTTTGAAATTACTAGGATATTGGTCCATTAATTTTTTTTTTCTTTTTGGGCCATGGAAAAAAATATTAATCAATGACGATTATAACATTTAGATATATGGGACGAATGACGGATATAACAACTAGACTTAGTTATTTTATGTACCTCACTCACAATTTAATTTTTTTTAAATTCTAAAATTAAAACAAAATTCAGCAACAAATTTTTAATCTAAATTGAGCTAATAAAAAAGTTTCATTTTATTAAAATGTAGGCTCTTTAAATTTTTTTTATGTGGGTTAGTTTTCAAATTATAAGAATAATGGCTCATTAAATTTTTTATTTAATTGGAATAATAAAAAAAATTACCTTTTAAAATTTTGTTAAGGTTTTTTTTTTAGCTAGACATAAAAGACAATTAAGAGCATTCCCACATTTAAAGTACTCTAAATTAAAAATAAAATTGTTGAGGAGTTTCGACATTGTTTCAATCTTTGAGTTCAATGTTAAACGGATGTAACTTTTAGACCTTGGTATTTTATTTATTTAACTCACAATTTCTGTGTTTTTTAAATATTTTTTATTACCCAATCGAAAATTTAAAAATATGGGCAACTAATTTTTCAATTTTGTTAGGTTAATAAAATCTATTTTTTAAGAATTAAAATATGAATTCATTAATTTTTGTTTAATTGAGCTCAGAAAAACTTTGAAATTACTAGAGTATTGGTCCATTAATTTTTTTGCTTTTTGGGCCAAGGAAAAAATATTAATCAATGACGATTATAACATTTAGATATATGAGGTGAATGATGGATATAACAACTAGACTTAGGTATTTTATGTACCTCGCTCACAATTTAATTTTTTTTAATTCTTGAAATAAAAAATAATTCAGCAACCAATTTTTAATCTAAGTTGAGCCAATAAAAAATTTTCATTTTATTAGAATATAGGCTCATTAAATTTTTTTTTTAAGTGGGTTAAGTTTCAAATTATAAGAATAATGGCTCATTCAATTTTTTTTTTAATTGGAATAATAAAAAAATAACCTTTTTAAATTTTGTTAAGGTTTTTTTTAGCTAGACATAAGAGCCAATTAATAGCATACCCACATTTAAAGTACTCTAAATTAAAAATAAAATTGTTGAGGAGTTTCAGCTTTTTTTTCAGTCTTTGAGTTAAATGTTAAACGGATGCAACTTTTAGACCTAGTTGTCTTATTTATTAAACTCACAATTTCTGTGTTTTTAAATATTTTTTATTACCCAAAGGAAAATTTAAAAATATGGGCAACTAATTTTTCAATTTTGTTAGGTTAATAAAAACTAATTTTTAAGAATTAAAATATGAATTCATTAATTTTTGTTTAATTGAGCTCATAAAAAATTTGAAATTATAGAGTATTGGTCCATTAATTTTTTTGCTTTTTTGGGCCATGGAAAAAAATATTAATCAACGACGATTATAACATTTAGATATATGAGGCGTACAACGGATATAACAACTAGACTTAGGTATTTTATGTACCTCGCTCACAATTTAATTTTTTTTAAATTCTTAAATTAAAAAAAATTCAGCAACAAATTTTTAATCTAAGTTGAACTAATAAAAAAGTTTCATTTTATTAAAATATAGGCTCATTAAATTTTTTTTAATTGGGTTAAGTTTCAAATTATAAGAATAATGGCTCATTAAATTTTTTATTTAATTGGAATAATAAAAAAATAACCTTTTTAAATTTTGTTAAGGTTTTTTTTTTTTAGCTAGACATAAGGGACAATTAAGAGCATACCCACATTTAAAGTACTCTAAATTAAAAATAAAATTGTTGAGGAGTTTCGACTTTGTTTCAATCTTTGAGTTCAATGTTAAACGGATGCAACTTTTAGACCTAGGTGTTTTATTTATTTAACTCATAATTTGTGTGTTTTTTAAATATTTCTTTTATTACCCAAAGGAAATTTTAAAAATATGGGCAACTAATTTTTCAATTTTGTTAGGTTAATAAAAACTAATTTTTAAGAATTAAAATATGAATTCATTAATTTTTTGTGCAATTGAACCGATTAAAAACTTTGAAATTACTAGAATATTGGTCTAATAATTTTTTGTTCTTTTGGGCCATGGAAAAAAATATTAATCAATGACGATTATAACATTTAGATATATGAGACGAATGACGGATATAACAACTAGACTTAGGTATTTTATGTACCTCGCTCACAATTTAATTTTTTTTAAATTCTTAAATTAAAAAAAAATTCAGCAACCAATTTTTAATCTAAGTTGAGCTAATAAAAAAGTTTCATTTTATTAGAATATAGGCTCATTAAATTTTTTTTTAAGTGGGTTAAGTTTCAAATTATAAGAATAATGGCTCATTAAATTTTTTATTTAATTGGAATAATAAAAAAATAACCTTTTTAAATTTTGTTAAGGTTTTTTTTTAGCTAGACATAAGAGACAATTAAGAGCATACCCACATTTAAAGTACTCTAAATTAAAAATAAAATTGTTGAGGAGTTTCGACTTTGTTTCAATCTTTGAGTTCAATGTTAAACGGATGCAACTTTTAGACCTAGGTGTTTTACTTATTTAACTCACAATTTCTTTATTTTTTAAATATTTTTTTATTACCCAAAGGAAAATTTAAAAATATGGGCAACTAATTTTTCAATTTTGTTAGGTTAATAAAAACTAATTTTTAAGAATTAAAAAATGAATTCATTAATTTTTTGTTTAATTGAGCCTGTAAAAAAATTTGAAATTACTAGAGTATTGGTCCCGTAATTTTTTTTTGCTTTTTTGGGCCATGGAAAAATATATTAATCAATGACGATTATAACATTTAGATATATGAGACGAATGGTGGATATAACAACTGGACTTAGGTATTTTATGTACCTCGCTCACAATTTAATTTTTTTAAATTCTTAAATTAAAAAAAATTCAGCAACCAATTTATAATCTAAGTTGAACTAATAAAAAAGTTTCATTTTATTAGAATATAGGCTCATTAAATTTTTTTTTTAAGTGGGTTAAGTTTCAAATTACAAGAATAATGGCTCATTAAATATTTTATTTAATTGGAATAATAAAAAAATAAAATTTTTAAATTTTGTTAAGGTTTTTTTTTTTTGCTAGACATAAGAGACAATTAAGAGCATACCCACATTTTAAAGTACTCTAAATTAAAAATAAAATTGTTGAGGAGTTTCGACTATGTTTCAATATTTGAGTTCAATGTTAAACGAATGCAACTTTTAGACCTAGGTGTTTTATTTATTTAACTCACAATTTGTGGTGTGTTTTAAATATTTTTTATTACCCAAAGGAAAATTTAAAAATTTGGGCAACTATTTTGACAATTTTGTATGGTTAATCAAAACTAAATTTTAAGAATTAAAAATGAATTCATTAATTTTTGTTTAATTGAGCCTGTAAAAACATTGAAATTACTAGAGTATTGGTCCATTAATTTTTTTGCTTTTTTGGGCCATGGAGAAAAATATTAATCAATGGCGATTATAGCATTTAGATATATGAGGCGAATGACGGATATAACAACTAGACTTAGGTATTTTATGTACCTCGCTCACAATTTAATTTTTTTTAATTCTTAAATTATAAAAAAAATTCAGCAACCAATTTTTAATCTAAGTTGAGCTAATAAAAAGTTTCATTTTATTAGAATATAGGCTCATTAATTTTTTTTTTTTTAGTGGGTTAAGTTTCAAATTATAAGAATAATGGCTCATTAAATTTTTATTTAATTGGAATAATAAAAAATAAACTTTTAAAATTTTGTTAAGTTTTTTTTTTTTTTAGCTAGACATAAGAGACAATTAAGAGCATACCCACATTTAAAGTACTCTAAATTAAAAATCAAAATGTTGAGGAGTTTCGACTTTGTTTCAATCTTTGAGTTCAATGTTAAACGGATGCAACTTTTAAACCTAGGTGTTTTCTTTATTTAACTCACAATTTCTATGTTTTTTAAATTTTTTTTATTACCCAAAGGAAAATTTAAAAGTATGGGCAACTAATTTTTCAATTTTGTTAGGTTAATAAAACTAATTTTTAAGAATTAAAATATGAACTCATTAATTTTTTGTTTAATTGAGTTGATAAAAATCTTTGAAATTACTAGAATATTGGTCCATTAATTTTTTTGCTTTTTTCGGCCATGGAAAAAAATATTAATCAACGACAATTATAACATTTATATGTATGAGGCGTATGACGTATATAATAATTAAACTTAGGTATTTTATGTACCTCGCTCATAATTTAATTTTTATAAATTCTTAAATTAAAAAAAACTTTAGCAACCAATTTTTAATCTAAGTTGAGCTAATAAAAAAGTTTCATTTTATTAGAATATAGGCTTATTAAATTTTTTTTTAAAAGTGGGTTAAGTTTCAAATTATAAGAATAATAGCTCATTAAATTTTTATTTAATTGGAATAATAAAAAAATAACCTTTTTAAATTTTGTTAAGGTTTTCTTTTTTAGCTAGACATAAGAGACAATTAAGAGCATACCCATATTTAAAGTACTCTAAATTAAAAATAAAATTATTGAGGAGTTTCGACTTTTTTTCAGTCTTTAAGTTCAATGTTAAACGGATGCAACTTTTAGACCTAGGTATTTTATTTATTTAGCTCACAATTTGTGTGTTTTTTAAATATTTTTTTATTACCCAAAGGAAATTTTAAAAGTATGGGCAACTAATTTTTCAATTTTGTTCGGTTAATGAAAACTAATTTTTAAGAATTAAATTATGAATTCATTAATTTTTTGTTTAATTGAGCCGATTAAAAACTTTGAAATTTCTAGATTATTGGTCCATTAATTTTTTTTTGCTTTTTTGGGCCATGGAAAAAAATATTAATCAATGACGATTATAACATTTAGATATATGAGACGAATGACGGATATAACAACTAGACTTAGGTATTTTATGTACCTCGCTCACAATTTAATTTTTTTAAATTCTTAAATTAAAAAAAAATTCAGCAACCAATTTTTAATCTAAGTTGAGCTAATAAAAAAGTTTCATTTTATTAGAATATAGGCTCATTAATTTTTTTTTTTAAGTGGGTTAAGTTTCAAATTATAAGAATAATGGCTCATTAAATTTTTATTTAATTGGAATAATAAAAAAATAACCTTTTTAAATTTTGTTAAGGTTTTTTTTTTAGCTAGACATAAGAGACAATTAAGAGCATACCCACATTTAAAGTACTCTAAATTAAAAATAAAATTGTTGAGGAGTTTTGACTTTGTTTCAATCTTTGAGTTCAATGTTAAACGGATACAACTTTTAGACCTACATGTTTTATTTATTTAACTGACAATTTCTGTGTTTTTTAAATATTTTTTTATTACCCAAAGGAAAATTTAAAAATATGGGCAACTAATTTTTCAATTTTGTTAGGTTAATAAAAACTAATTTTTAAGAATTAAAAAATGAATTCATTAATTTTTTGTTTAATTGAGCCTGTAAAAAATTTTGAAATTACTAGCGTATTGATCCATTAATTTTTTTTTGCTTTTTGGGCCATGAAAAAAAAATATTTATCAATGACGATTATAACATTTAGATATATGAGACGAATGATGGATATAACAACTAGACTTAGTTATTTTATGTACCTCACTCACAATTTAATTTTTTGTAAATTCTTAAATTAAAAAAAATTCAACAACCAATTTTTAATCTAAGTTGAGCTAATAAAAAAGTTTCATTTTATTAGAATATAGGCTCATTAAATTTTTTTTTAAAAGTGGGTTAAGTTTCAAATTATAAGAATAATGGCTCATTAAATTTTTATTTAATTGAAATAATAAAAAAATAACCTTTTTAAATTTTGTTAAAGCTTTCTTTTTTAGCTAGACATAAGAGACAATTAAGAGCATACCCATATTTAAACTACTCTAAATTAAAAATAAAATTATTGAGGAGTTTTGGCTTTTTTTCAGTCTTTGAGTTCAATGTTAAACGGATGCAACTTTTAGACCTAGGTGTTTTGTTTATTTAACTCACAATTTCTGTGTGTTTGAAATTTTTTTTATTACCCAAAGGAAAATTTAAAAATATGGGCAACTAATTTTTCAATTTTGTTAGGTTAATAAAAACTAATTTTTAAGAATTAAAAAATGAATTCATTAATTTTTTGTTTAATTGAGCCTGTAAAAAACATTGAAATTACTAGCGTATTGGTCCATTAATTTTTTTTTGCTTTTTGGGCCATGGAAAAAAATATTAATCAATGACGATTATAACATTTAGATATATGAGGCGTATGACGGATATAACAACTAGACTTAGGTGTTTTATTTACCTCGCTCACAATTTAATTTTTTTTTAAATTCTTAAATTAAAAAAATTCAGCAACAAATTTTTAATCTAAGTTAAGCTAATAAAAAAGTTTCATTTTATTAAAATATAGGCTCATTAATTTTTTTTTTTTATGTGGGTTAAGTTTCAAAATATAAGAATAATGGCTCATTAAATTTTTTAGTTAATTGGAATAATAAAAAAAATAACCATTTTAAATTTTTTTAAGGTTTTTTTTTTAGCTAGACATAAGAGAAAATTAAGAGCATTCCCACATTTAAAGTACTCTATATTAAAAATAAAATTGTTGAGGAGTTTCAACATTGTTTCAATCTTTGAGTTCAATGTTAAACGGATGCAACTTTTAGACCTTGGTATTTTATTTATTTAACTCACAATTTATGTGTTTTTTAAATATTTTTTTGTTACCCAAAGGAAAATTTAAAAATATGGGCAACTAATTTTTCAATTTTGTTAGGTTAATAAAGGCTAATTTTTAAGAATTAAAATATGAATTCATTAATTTTTTGTTTAATTGAGCCGGTAAAAAGCTTTGAAATTACTAGAATATTGGTCCATTAATTTTTTTGCTTTTTTGGGCCATGGAAAAAAATATTAATCAATGACGATTATAATATTTATATATATGAGGCGAATGACGGATATAACAACTAGACTTAGGTATTTTATGTACCTCGCTCACAATTTAATTTTTTTAAATTCTTAAATTAAAAAAAATTCAGCAACCAATTTTTAATCTAAGTTGAGCTAATAAAAATGTTTCATTTTATTAGAATATAGGCTCATTAAATTTTTTTTTTCTAATTGGGTTAAGTTTCAAATTATAAGAATAATGGCTCATTAAATTTTTATTTAATTGGAATAATAAAAAAATAATCTTTTTAAATTTTTTTAAGGTTATCTTTTTTAGATAGGCATAAGAGATAATTAAGAGCATGCCCACATTTAAAGTACTCTAAATTAAAAATAAAATTGTTGAGGAGTTTCAACTTTGTTTCAATCTTTGAGTTCAATGTTAAACGGATGTAACTTTTAAACCTAAGTGTTTTATTTATTTAACTCACAATTTGTGTGTTTTTTAAATATTTCTTTTATTACCCAAAGAAAATTTTAAAAATATGGGCAACTAATTTTTCAATTTTGTTAGGTTAATGAAAACTAATTTTCAAGAATTAAAAAATGAATTCATTAATTTTTTGTGCAATTGATCCGATAAAAAACTTTGAAATTTCTAGAATATTGGTCCATTAATTTTTTGCTCTTTTTGGCCATGGAAAAAAATATTAATCAATGATGATTATAACATTTAGATATATGAGACGAATGACGGATATAACAACTAGACTTAGGTATTTTATGTACGTCGCTCACAATTTAATTTTTTTTTAAATTCTTAAATTAAAAAAAAATTCAGCAACCAATTTTCAATCTAAGTTGAGCTAATTAAAAACTTTCATTTTATTAGAATATAGGCTCATTAATTGTTTTTTTAACTTGGTTAAGTTTCAAATTATAAGAATAATGGCTCATTAAATTTTTTATCTAATTGGAATAATAAAAAGATAACCTTTTTAAATTTTGTCAAGGTTTTTTTTTAGCTAGACATAAGAGACAATTAAGAGCATACCCACATTTAAAGTACTCTAAATTAAAAATAAAATTGTTGAGGAGTTTTGACTTTGTTTCAATCTTTGAGTTCAATGTTAAACGGATACAACTTTTAGACCTACATGTTTTATTTATTTAACTGACAATTTCTGTGTTTTTTAAATATTTTTTTATTACCCAAAGGAAAATTTAAAAATATGGGCAACTAATTTTTCAATTTTGTTAGGTTAATAAAAACTAATTTTTAAGAATTAAAATATGAATTCATTAATTTTTTGTTTAATTAAGCAGATTAAAAACTTTGAAATTACTAGAATATTGGTCCATTAATTTTTTTTGCTTTTTTGGGTCATGGAAAAAAAAATTAATCAATGACGATTATAGCATTTAGATATCTGAGGCGAATGATGGATATAACAACTAGACTTAGGTATTTTATGTGCCTCGTTGACAATTTAATTTTTTTTAATTCTTAAATTAAGAAAAAATTCAGGAACCAATTTTTAATCTAAGTTGAGCTAGTAAAAAAGTTTCATTTTATTAGAATATGGGCTCATTAATTTTTTTTTTAAGTGGGTTAAGTTTCAAATTATAAGAATAATGGCTCATTAAATTTTTATTTAATATGAATAATAAAAAAAAACCTTTTTAAATTTTTTTGTGGTTTTTTTAACTAGACATAAGAGACATTTAAGAGCATACCCACATTTAAAGTACTCTAAGTTAAAAATAAAATTATTGAGGAGTTTCGACGTTGTTTCAATCTTTGAGTTCAATGTTAAACGGATGCAACTTTTAGACCTAGGTGTTTTATTTATTTAACTCACAATTTCTGTTTTTAAATATTTTATTACCACCCAAAGGAAAATTTAAAAATATAGGCAAATAGTTTTTTAATTTTGGTAGGTTAATAAAAACTAATTTTTAAGAATTAAAAAATGAATTCATTAATTTTTTGTTTAATTGAGCCTGTAAAAAATATTGAAATTACTAGCGTATTGGTCCATTAATTTTTTTTTTTTGCTTTTTGGGCCATGAAAAAAAAATATTAATCAATGGCGATTATAACATTTAGATATATGAGACGAATGATGGATATAACAACTTGACTTAGTTATTTTATGTACCTCACTCACAATTTAATTTTTTGTAAATTCTTAAATTAAAAAAAAATTCAGCAACAATTAATCTAAGTTGAGCTAATAAAAAAGTTTCATTATATTAAAATATAGGCCCATTAAATTTTTTTTATGTGGGTTAAGTTTCAAAATATAAGAATAATGGCATATTAAATTTTTTATTTAATTGGAATAATAAAAAAAAATAACATTTTTAAATTTTGTTCAGGTTTTTTTTTTTAGCTAGACATAAGAGACAATTAAGAGCATTCCCACATTTAAAGTACTCTAGATTAAAAATAAAATTGTTGAGGAGTTTCGACATTGTTTCAATCTTTGAGTTCAATGTTAAACGGATGCAACTTTTAGACCTTGGTATTTTATTTATTTAACTCACAATTTCTGTGTTTTTTAAATATTTTTTTATTACCCAATGGAAAATTTAAAAATATGGGCAACTAATTTTTCAATTTTGTTAGGTTAATAAATGCTAATTTTTAAGAATTAAAAAATTTATTCATTAATTTTTTTTACAATTGAGCTGTTATAAAGCTTTGAAATTACTAGAATATTGGTCCATTAATTTTTTTGCTTTTTTGGGCCATGGAAAAAAATATTAATCAATGACGATTATAACATTTAGATATATGAGACGAATGACGGATATAACAACTAGACTTAGGTATTTTATGTACCTCGCTCACAATTTAATTTTTTTAAATTCTTAAATTAAAAAAAAAATTCAGCAACCAATTTTTAATCTAAGTTGAGCTAATAAAAAAGTTTCATTTTATTAGAATATAGGCTCATTAAATTTTTTTTTAAGTGGGTTAAGTTTCAAATTATGAAAATAATGGCTCATTAAATTTTTTATTTGATTGGAATAATAAAAGAACAACCTTTTTAAATTTTGTTAAGGGTTTTCATAAGAGACAATTAATAGCATACCCACATTTAAAGTACTCTAAATTAAAAATAAAATTGTTGAGGAGTTTCGACTTTATTTCAATCTTTGAGTTCAATGTTAAACGGATGCAACTTTTAGACCTAGGTGTTTTATTTATTAAATTCATAATTTCTGTGTTTTTAAAAATTTTTTATTACCCAACGGAAAATTTAAAAATATGGGCAACTAATTTTTCAATTTTGTTAGGTTAATAAAAACTTATTTTTAAGAATTAAAAATGAATTCATTAATTTTTGTTTAATTGAGCCTGTAAAAAATTTGAAATTACTAGAGTATTGGTCCATTAATTTTTTTGCTTTTTGGGCCATGGAAAAAATATTAATCAATGACGAATATAACATTTATATATATGAGACGAAAGATTCATATAACAACTAGACTTAGGTATTTTATGTACCTCGCTCACAATTTAATTTTTTTAAATTCTTAAATTAAAAAAATTCAGCAACCAATTTTTAATCTAAGTTGAGCTAATAAAAAAGTTTCATTTTATTAGAATATAGGATCATTAATTTTTTTTTTAAGTGGGTTAAGTTTCAATTTACAAGAATAATGGCTCATTAAATATTTTATTTAATTGGAAAAATAAAAAAAAACCTTTTAAAATTTGTTAAGTTTTTTTTTTTTGCTAGACATAAGAGACAATTAAGAGCATACCCACATTTAAAGTACTCTAAATTAAAAATAAAATTGTTGAGGAGTTTCGACTTTGTTTCAGTCTTTGAGTTCAATGTTAAACGGAGCAACTTTTAGACCAGGTGTTTTATTTATTTACTTTTAAATATTTTTTTATTACCCAAAGGAAAATTTAAAAATATGGGCAACTAATTTTTCAATTTTGTTAGGTTAATAAAAACTAATTTTTAAGGATTAAAAAATGAATTCATTAATTTTTGTTTAATTGAGCTCATAAAAACTTTGAAATTACTAGAATATTGGTCCATTAATTTTTTTGCTTTTTTGGGCCATGGAAAAATATATTAATCAATGACGACTATAACATTTAGATATATGGGACGAATGATGAATATAACAACTAGACTTAGGTATTTTATGTTCCTCGCTCACAATTTAATTTTTTTAAATTCTTAAATTAAAAAAAAAATCAGCAACCAATTTTTAATCTAAGTTGAGCTAATAAAAAAGTTTAATTTTATTAGAATATAGGCTCATTAAATTTTTTTTTTTTAAAGTGGGTTAAGTTTCAAATTATAAGAATAATGTCTGATTAAATTTTTATTTAATTGGAATAATAAAAAAACAACCTTTTTAAATTTTGTTAAGGATTTTTTTTTAGCTAGACATAAGACACAATTAAGAGCATACTCACATTTAAAGTACTCTAAATTAAAAATAAAATTGTTGAGGAGTTTCGACTTTTTTTCTGTCTTTGAGTTCAATGTTAAACGGATGCAACTTTTAGACCTGGGTGTTTTATTTATTTAATTTTAAATATTTTATTACCACCCAAAGGAAAATTTAAAAATATAGGCAAATAGTTTTTTAATTTTGGTAGGTTAATAAAAACTAATTTTTAAGAATTAAAAAATGAATTCATTAATTTTTTGTTTAATTGAGCCTGTAAAAAATATTGAAATTACTAGCGTATTGGTCCATTAATTTTTTTTTTTTGCTTTTTGGGCCATGAAAAAAAAATATTAATCAATGACGATTATAATATTTAGATATATGAGACGAATGACGGATATAACAACTAGACTTAGGTATTTAATGTACCTCGCTTACAATTTAATTTATTTTAAATTATTAAATTAAAAAAAATTTAGCAACTAATTTTTAATCTAAGTTGAGCTAGTAAAAATGTTTCATTTTATTAGAATATAGGCTCATTAAATTTTTTTTTTAGTGGGTTAAGTTTCAAATTATAAGAATAATGGCTCATTAAATTTTTTATTTAATTGGAATAATAAAAAATTGAACTTTTAAAAATTTGTTAATTTTTTTTTTTTGCTAAACATAAGAGACAATTAAGAGCATACCCACATTTAATTTACTTTAAATTAAAAATAAAATTGTTGAGGAGTTTCGGCTTTTTTTTAGTCTTTGAGTTCAATGTTAAACGGATGCAACTTTTAGACCTCGGTGTTTTATTTATTTAATTTTAAATTTTTTTTATTACCCAAAGGAAAATTTAAAAATATGGGCAACTAATTTTTCAATTTTGTTAGGCTAATAAAAACTAATTTTTAAGAATTAAAAAATGAATTCATTAATTTTTTTGTTTAATTGAGCCTGTAAAAAACATTGAAATTACTAGCTGGTCCATTAATTTTTTTACTTTTTGGGCCATGGAAAAAAATATAAATCAATGACGATTATAATATTTAGATATATGAGACGAATGACGGATATAACAACTAGACTTAGTTATTTTATGTACCTCACTCACAATTTAATTTTTTTTAAATTCTAAAATTAAAACAAAATTCAGCAACAAATTTTTAATCTAAATTGAGCTAATAAAAAGCTTCATTTTATTAGAATATAGGCTAATTAAATTTTTTTTTAAGTGGGTTAAGTTTCAAATTATAAGAATAATGGCTCATTAAATTATTTATTTAATTGGAATAATAAAAAATAACCTTTTTAAATTTTGTTAAGGTTTTTTTAGCTAGACATAAGAGACAATAAAGAGCATTCCCACATTTAAAGTACTCTAAATTAAAAATAAAATTGTTGAGGAGTTTCGACATTGTTTCAATCTTTGAGTTCAATGTTAAACGGATGCAACTTTTAGACCTAGGTGCTTTATTTATTTAACTCACAATTTCTGTTTTTTTTTAAATATTTTTTTATTACCCAAAGGAAAATTTAAAAATATGGGCAACTAATTTTTCAATTTTGTTAGGTTAACAAAAACTAATTTTTAAGAATTAAAAAATTAATTCATTAATTTTTTGTTTTATTGAGCTCATAAAAACATTGAAATTACTAGAGTATTGGTCCATTAATTTTTTTGCTTTTTGGGCCATGGAAAAATATATTAATCAATGATGATTATAACATTTAGATATATGAGACGAATGGTGGATATAACAAAAAGACTTAGATATTTTATGTAACTCCCTGACATTTTTATTTTTTTTAAATTCTTAAATTAATAAAAAATTCAGCAACCAATTTTTAATCTAAGTTGAGCTAATAAAAAGTTTCGTTTTATTAGAATATAGGCTCATTAAATTTTTTCTTAAAGAGGGTTATGTTTCAAATTATAAGAAGAATGGCTCATTAAATTTTTTTATTTAATTTGAATTAAAAAAAAACCTTTTTAAATTTTGTTAAGGTTGTTTTTTGGCTAGACATAAGAGACATTTAAGAGCATACCCACTTTTAAAGTACTCTAAATTAAAAATAAAATTGTTGAGGAGTTTCGACTTTGTTTCAATCTTTGAGTTCAATGTTAAACAGATGCAACTTTTAGACCTAGTTGTCTTATTTATTAAACTCACAATTTCTGTGTTTTTAAATATTTTTTATTACCCAAAGGAAAATTTAAAAATGTGGGCAACTAATTTTTCAATTTTGTTAGGTTAATAAAAACTAATTTTTAAGAATTAAAAAATGAATTCATTGATTTTTTGTTTAATTGAGCTTGTAAAAAATATTGAAATTACTAGCGTATTGATCCATTAATTTTTTTTTTGCTTTTTGGGCCATGAAAAAAAAAATATTTATCAATGACGATTATAACATTTAGATATATGGGACGAATGACGGATATAACAACTAGACTTAGGTATTTTATGTTCCTCGCTCACAATTTAATTTTTTTAAAATTCTTAAATTAAAAAAAAAAATTCAGCGACCAATTTTTAATCTAAGTTGAGCTAAAAAAAAGTTTAATTTTATTAGAATATAGGCTCATTAAATTTTTTTTTTAAAGTGAGTTAAGTTTCAAATTACAAGAACAATGTCTCATTAAATTTTTATTTAATTGGAATAATAAAAAAATAACCTTTTTAAATTTTGTTAAGGTTGTTTTTTTTAGCTAGACATAAGAGACAATTAAGAGCATACCCACATTTAAAGTACTCTAAATTAAAAATAAAATTGTTGAGGAGTTTCGACTTTGTTTCAATTTTTGAGTTCAAAGTTAAACGGATGCAACTTTTAGACCTAGGTGTTTTATTTATTTAACTCACAATTTGTGTGTTTTTTAAATATTTTTTATTACCCAAAGGAAAATTTAAAAATTTGGGCAACTAATTTTTAAATTTTTTTAGTTTAGTAAAAACTACTTTTTAAGAATTAAAAAATGAATTCATTAATTTTTTGTTTAATTGAGCCTGTAAAAAACATTGAAATTACTAGCGTATTGGTCCATTAATTTTTTTTTGCTTTTTGGGCCATGGAAAAAAATATTAATCAATGACGATTATAATATTTAGATATATGAGACGAATGACGGATATAACAACTAGACTTAGGTATTTTATGTACCTCGCTCACAATTTAATTTTTTTAAATTCTTAAATTAAAAAAAAATTCAGCAACCAATTTTTAATCTAAGTTGAGCTAATAAAAAAGTTTCATTTTATTAGAATATAGGCTCATTAATTTTTTTTTAAGTGGGTTAAGTTTCAAATTATAAGAATAATGGCTCATTAAATTTTTTATTTAATTGGAATAATAAAAAAATAACCTTTTTAAATTTTGTTAAGGTTTTTTTTTTTTTAGCTAGACATAAGAGACAATTAAGAGCATACCCACATTTAAAGTACTCTAAATTAAAAATAAAATTGTTGAGGAGTTTCGACTTTGTTTCAATCTTTGAGTTCAATGTTAAACGGATGCAACTTTTAGACCTAGGTATTTTATTTATTTAACTCACAATTTCTGTATTTTTTAAATATTTTTTATTATCCAAAGGAAAATTTAAAAATACGGGCAACTAATTTTTCAATTTTGTTAGGTTAATAAAAACTAATTTTTAAGAATTAAAAAATGAATTCATTAATTTTTTGTTTAATTGAGCCTGTAAAAAACATTGAAATTACTAGCGTATTGGTCCATTAATTTTTTTTTGCTTTTTGGGCCATGGAAAAAAATATTAATCAATGACGATTATAACATTTAGATATATGAGGCGAATGACGGATATAACAACTAGACTTAGGTATTTTATGTACCTCGCTCACAATTTAATTTTTTTAAATTCTTAAATTAAAAAAAATTCAACAACCAATTTTTAATCTAAGTTGAGCTAATAAAAAGGTTTCATTTTATTAGAATATAGGCTCATTAAATTTTTTTTTTTTTAAAGTGGGTTAAGTTTCAAATTATAAGAATAATGGCTCATTAAATTTTTATTTAATTGGAATAATAAAAAAATAACCTTTTTAAATTTTGTTAAGGTTTTTTTTTTTTTGCTAGACATAAGAGACAATTAAGAGCATACCCACATTTAAAGTACTCTAAATTAAAAATAAAATTGTTGAGGAGTTTCGACATTGTTTCAATCTTTGAGTTCAATGTTAAACGGATGCAACTTTTAGACCTAGGTGTTTTATTTATTTAACTCATAATTTTTGTATTTTTTAAATATTTCTTTTATTTCCCAAAGGAAATTTTAAAAATATGGGCAACTAATTTTTCAATTTTGTTAGGTTAAAAAAAACTAATTTTTAAGAATTAAAAAATAAATTCATTAAATTTTCGTTTAATTGAGCCTGTAAAAAACATTGAAATTACTAGCGTATTGGTCCATTAATTTTTTTTTGCTTTTTGGGCCATGGAAAAAAATATTAATCAATGACGATTATAATATTTAGATATATGAGACGAATGATGGATATAACAACTAGACTTAGGTATTTTATGTACCTTGCTCACAATTTAATTTTTTTTAAATTCTTAAATTAAAAAAAAAATTCAGTAACCAATTTTTAATCTAAGTTGAGCTAATAAAAAAGTTTCATTTTATTAGAATATAGGCTCATTAAATTTTTTTTTAAGTGGGTTAAATTTCAAATTATAAGACTAATGGCTCATTAAATTTTTATTTAATTGGAATAATAAAAAATAACCTTTTAAATTTTGTTAAGGTTTTTTTAGCTAGACATAAGAGACAATTAAGAGCATAACCACATTTAAAGTACTCTAAATTAAAAATAAAATTGTTGAGGAGTTTCGACATTGTTTCAATCTTTGAGTTCAATGTTGAACGGATGCAACTTTTAGACCTTGGTATTTTATTTATTTAACTCACAATTTCTGTATTTTTAAATATTTTTTATTACCCAAAGGAAAATTTAAAAATATGGGCAACTAATTTTTCAATTTTGTTAGGTTAATAAAACTAATTTTTAAGAATTAAAAATGAATTCATTAATTTTTGTTTAATTGAGCTCAAAAAATTTGAAATTACTAGCGTATTGGTCCATTAATTTTTTTTGCTTTTTGGGCCATGGAAAAAAAAATTGATTAGTGACGATTATAATATTTAGATATATGAGACGAATGACGGATATAACAACTAGACTTACACATTTTATGTACCTCGCTCATAATTTAAATTTTTTTTGAATTCTTAAATTAAAAAAAAATTCAGCAACCAATTTTTTATCTAAGTTGAGCTAATAAAAAATTTTCATTTTATTAGAAAATAGGCTCATTAAATTTTTTTTTAAAGTGGGTTAAGTTTCAAATTATAAGAATAATGGCTCATTAAATTTTTATTTAATTGGAATAATAAAAAAATAACCTTTTTAAATTTTGTTAAGGTATTTTTTTTAGCTAGACATAAGAGACAATTAAGAGCATACCCACATTTAAAGTACTCTAAATTAAAAATAAAATTGTAGAGGAGTTTCGACTTTGTTTCAGTCTTTGAGTTCAATGTTAAACGGATGCAACTTTTAGACCTAGGTGTTTTATTTATTTAACTCACAATTTGTGTGTTTTTTAAATATTTTTTTATTACCCAAAGGAAAATTTAAAAATATGGGCAACTAATTTTTCAATTTTGTTAGGTTAATAAAAACTAATTTTTAAGAATTAAAAAATGAATTCATTAATTTTTTGTTTAATTGACCCTGTAAAAAAATTTGAAATTACTAGCGTATTGGTCCATTAATTATTTTTGCTTTTTGGGCCATGGAAAAAACTATTAATCAATGACGATTATAATATTTAGATATATGAGACGAAAGACGCATATGACAACTAGACTTGGGTATTTTATGTACCTCGCTCACAATTTAATTTTTTTCAAATTCTTAAATTAAAAAAAAATTCAGCAACCAATTTTTTATCTAAGTTGAGCTAATAAAAAAGTTTCATTTTATTAGAATATAGGCTCATTAATTTTTTTTTAACTCGGTTAAGTTTCAAATTATAAGAATAATGGCTCATTAAATTTTTTATTTAATTGGAATAATAAAAAAATAACCTTTTTAAATTTTGTTAAGGTTTTTTTTTTAGCTAGACATAAGAGACAATTAAGAGCATACCCACATTTAAAGTACTCTAAATTAAAAATAAAATTGTTGAGGAGTTTCGACTTTGTTTCAATCTTTGAGTTCAATGTTAAACGGATGCAACTTTTAGACCTAGGTGTTTTATTTATTTAACTCACAATTTCTGTATTTTTTAAATATTTTTTTATTACCCAAAGGAAAATTTAAAAATATGGGCAACTAATTTTTCAATTTTGTTAGGTTAATAAAAACTAATTTTTAAGAATTAAAATTTGAATTCATTAATTTTTTGTTTAATTGAGTCAATAAAAAACTTTGAAATTACTAGAATATTGGTGCATTAATTTTTTTTGCTTTTTTGGGCCATGGAAAAAAATATTAATCAATGACGATTATAGCATTTAGATATATGAGGCGAATGACGGATATAACAACTAGGCTTAGGTATTTTATGTTCCTCGCTCACAATTTAATTTTTTTTAAATTCTTAAATTAAAAAAAAATTCAGCAACCAATTTTTAATCTAAGTTGAGCTAATAAAAAAGCTTCATTTTATTAGAATATAGGCTCATTAATTTTTTTTAAGTGGGTTAAGTTTTAAATTACAAGAATAATGGCTCATTAAATATTTTATTTAATTGGAATAATAAAAAAATAACATTTTAAAATTTTGTTCAGTTTTTTTTTTTAGCTAGACATAAGAGACAATTAAGAGCATACCCACATTTAAAGTACTCTAAATTAAAAATAAAATTGTTGAGGATTTTCAGCTTTGTTTCAATTTTTGAGTTCAATGTTAAACGGATGTAACTTTTAGACCTAGGTGCTTTATTTATTTAACTCACAATTTCTGTTTTTTTTTTTAATATTTTTTTATTACCCAAAGGAAAATTTAAAAATATGGGCAAATCATTTTTCAATTTTGTTAGGTTAATAAAAACTAATTTTCAAGAATTAAAAAATGAATTCATTAATTTTTTGTGCAATTGAGCTAATAAAAAGCTTTGAAATTATAGAATATTGGTCCATTAATTTTTTTGCTTTTTTGGGCCATGGAAAAAAATATTAATCAACAACGATTATAACATTTAGATATATGAGGCGTATGACGGATATAACAACTAGACTTAGGTATTTTATATACCTCGCTCAATTTAATTTTTTTAAATTCTTAAATTAAAAAAAATTCAGCAACCAATTTTTAATCTAAGTTGAGCTAATAAAAATGTTTCATTTTATTAGAATATAGGCTCATTAAATTTTTTTTTTCTAATTGGGTTAAGTTTCAAATTATAAGAATAATGGCTCATTAAATTTTTATTTAATTGGAATAATAAAAAAAATAACCTTTTTAAATTTTGTTAAGGTTTTTTTTTTTAGCTAGACATAAGAGACAATTAAGAGCATACCCACATTTAAAGTACTCTAAATTAAAAATAAAATTGTTGAGGAGTTTCGACTTTGTTTCAATCTTTGAGTTCAATGTTAAACGGATGCAACTTTTAGACCTAGGTGTTTTATTTATTTAACTCACAATTTCTGTGTTTTTAAATATTTTTTAATACCCAAAGGAAAATTTAAAAATATGGGCATGTAATTTTTCAATTTTGTTAGGTTAATAAAAACTAATTTTTAAGAATTAAAATATGAATTCATTAATTTTTTGTTTAATTGAGCCAATAAAAAAAGTTGAAATTACTAGAGTATTGGTCCATTAATTTTTTTTTGCTTTTTTGGGCCATGGAGAAAAATATTAATCAATGCCGATTATAACATTTAGATATATGAGATGAATGACGGATATAACAACTAGACTTAGGTATTTTATGTACCTCTCTCACAATTTAATTTTTTTTAATTCTTAAATTAAAAAAAATTCTACAACCAATTTTTAATCGATGTTGAGCAAATAAAAAAGTTTCATTTTATTATAATATAGGCTCATTATTTTTTTTTAAGTGGGTTAAGTTTCAAATTATAAGAATAATGGCTCATTAAATTTTTCATTTAATAGGAACAATAAAAAAATAACATTTTTAAATTTTTTCAAGTTTTTTTTTTTAGCTAGACATAAGAGACAATTAACTGCATACCCATATTTAAAGTACTCTAAATTAAAAATAAAATTGTTCAGGAGTTTCGACTTTGTTTCAATCTTTGAGTTCAATGTTAAACAGATGCAACTTTTAGACCTAAGTGTTTTATTTATTTAACTCATATTTTCTGTGCTTTTTAAATATTTTTTTATTACCCAAAGGAAAATTTAAAAATATGGGCAACTAATTTTTCAATTTTGTTAGGTTAATAAAAACTAATTTTTAAGAATTAAAAAATGAATTCATTAATTTTTTGTTTAATTGAGCCTGTAAAAAACATTGAAATTACTAGCGTATTGGTCCATTAATTTTTTTTGCTTTTTGGGCCATGGAAAAAAATATTAATCAATGACGATTATAATATTTAGATATATGAGACGAATGACGGATATAACAACTAGACTTAGGTATTTTATGTACCTCGCTCACAATTTAATTTTTTTAAATTCTTAAATTAAAAAAAAATTCAACAACCAATTTTTAATCTAAGTTGAGCTAATAAAAAAGTTTCATTTTATTAGAATATAGGCTCATTAATTTTTTTTTAAGTGGGTTAAGTTTCAAATTATAAGAATAATGGCTCATTAAATTTTTATTTAATTGGAATAATAAAAAAATAACCTTTTTAAATTTTGTTAAGGTTTTTTTTAGCTAGACATAAGAGACAATTAAGAGCATACCCACATTTAAAGTACTCTAAATTAAAAATAAAATTGTTGAGGAGTTTCAGCTTTTTTTCAGTCTTTGAGTTCAATGTTAAACGGATGCAACTTTTAGACCTTGGTGTTTTATTTATTTAACTCGCAATTTCTATATTTTTAAAATATTTTTTTATTACCCAAAGGAAAATTTAAAAATATGGGCAACTAATTTTTCAATTTTGTTAGGTTAATAAAAACTAATTTTTAAGAATTAAAAAATGAATTCATTAATTTTTTGTTTAATTGAGCCTGTAAAAAACATTGAAATTACTAGCGTATTGGTCCATTAATTTTTTTTGCTTTTTGGGCCATGGAAAAAAATATTAATCAATGACGATTATAACATTTAGATATATGAGGTGAATGATGGATATAACAACTAGACTTAGGTATTTTATGTACCTCGCTCACAATTTAATTTTTTTAAATTCTTAAATTAAAAAAAAATTCAGCAACCAATTTTTAATCTAAGTTGAGCTAATAAAAAAGTTTCATTTTATTAGAATATAGGCTCATTATATTTTTTTTAAGTGGGTTAAGTTTCAAATTATAAGAATAATGGCTCATTAAATTTTTTTATTTAATTGGAATAATAAAAATATAACATTTTAAAAATTTGTGAAGTTTTTTTTTTTTTGCTTGACATAATAGACAATTAGGAGCATACCCACATTTAAAGTACTCTAAATTAAAAATAAAATTGTTGAGGAGTTTCGACTTTTTTTCAGTCTTTAAGTTCAATGTTAAACGGATGCAACTTTTAGACCTAGGTGTTTTATTTATTTAACTCACAATTTGTGTATTTTTTAAATATTTCTTTTATTACCCAAAGGAAATTTTAAAAATATGGGCAACTAATTTTTCAATTTTGTTAGGTTAATAAAAACTAATTTTTAAGAATTAAAAAATGAATTCATTAATTTTTTTTTTATTGAGCCGGTAAAAAACTTTGAAATTACTAGAGTATTGGTCGCTTAATTTTTTGCTCTTTTTGGTCATGGAAAAAAATATTAACCAATGACGATTATAACATTTAGATATATGAGATGAATGACGGATATAGCAACTAGACTTTGGTATTTTATGTACCTCGCTCAAAATTTAATTTTTTTTTAAAATTCTTAAATTAAAAAAAATTCAACAATCAATTTTTAATCTAAGTTGAGCTAATAAAAATGTATCATTTTATTAGAATATAGGCTCATTAAATTTTTTTTTTAAGTGGGTTAAATTCAAATTATAAGAATAATGGCGCATTAAATTTTTATTTAATTGGAATAATAAAAGAAATAACCTTTTTAAATTTTGGTAAGTTTTTTTTTTTTAGCTAGACATAAGAGACAATTAAGAGCATACCCACATTTAAAGTACTCTAAATTAAAAATAAAATTGTTGAGGAGTTTCGACTTTGTTTCAATCTTTGAGTTCAATGTTAAACGGATGCAACTTTTAGACCTTGGTGTTTTATTTATTTAACTCACAATTTCTTTATTTTTTAAATATTTTTTTATTACCCAAAGGAAAATTTAAAAATATGGGCAACTAATTTTTCAATTTTGTTAGGTTAATAAAAACTAATTTTTAAGAATTAAAAAATGAATTCATTAATTTTTTGTTTAATTGAGCCTATAAAAAAATTTGAAATTACTAGAGTGTTGGTCCATTAATTTTTTTGCTTTTTGGGCCATGGAAAATATATTAATCAATGACGATTATAATATTTAGATATATGAGACGAATGAAGGATATAACAACTAGACTTAGGTATTTTATGCACCTCCTCACAATTTAATTTTTTTAAAATTCTTAAGTTAAAAAAAAATTCAACAACCAATTTTAATCTAAGTTGAGCTAATAAAAAAGTTTCATTTTATTGGAATATAAGCTCATTAAATTTTTTTTTTTAGTGGGTTAAGTTTCAAATTATAAGAATAATGGATCATTAAAATTTTTATTTAATTGGAATAATAAAAAAATAACCTTTTCAAATTTTGTTAAGTTTTTTTTTTTTTTTTTGCTAGACATAAGAGACAATTAAGAGCATACCCACATTTAAAGTACTCTAAATTAAAAATAAAATTGTTGAGGAGTTTCAGCTTTTTTTCAGTCTTTGAGTTAAATGTTAAACGGATGCAACTTTTAGACCTAGGTGTTTTATTTATTTAACTGACAATTTCTATATTTTTTAAATCTTTTTTTATTACCCAATGGAAAATTTAAAAATATGGGCAACTAATTTTTCAATTTTCTTAGGCTAATAAAAACTTTTTTTCAGAATTAAAAAATGAATTCATTAATTTTTTGTTTAATTGAGCCTGTAAAAAATTTGAAATTACTAGAGTATTGGTCCATTAATTTTTTTTTTTTGCTTTTTTTGTGCCATGGAAATATATATTAATCAATGACGATTATAACATTTAGATATATGAGACGAATGACGGATATAACAACTAGACTTAGGTATTTTATGTACCTCGCTCACAATTTAATTTTTTTTTAAATTCTTAAATTAAAAAAAAATCAACAACCAATTTTTTATCTAAGTTGAGCTAATAAAAAAGTTTCATTTTATTAGAATATAGGCTCATTAATTTTTTTTTAACTCGGTTAAGTTTCAAATTATAAGAATAATGGCTCATTAAATTTTTTATTTAATTGGAATAATAAAAAAATAACCTTTTTAAATTTTGTTAAGGTTTTTTTTTAGCTAGACATAAGGGACAATTAAGAGCATACCCACATTAAAAGTACTCTAAATTAAAATTAAAATTGTTGAGGAGTTTCGACTTTGTTTTAATATTTGAGTTCAATGTTAAACGGATGCAACTTTTAGACATTGGTGTTTTATTTATTTAACTCACAATTTCTTTATTTTTTAAATATTTTTTTATTACCCAAAGGAAAATTTAAAAATATGGGCAACTAATTTTTCAATTTTGTTAGGTTAATAAAAACTAATTTTTAAGAATTAAAAAATGAATTCATTAATTTTTTGTTTAATTGAGCTCAGAAAAATTTGAAATTACTAGAGTATTGGTCCATTTTTTTTGCTTTTTGGGCCATGGAAAAATATATTAATCAATGACGATTATAGCATTTAGATATATGAGGCAAATGACGGATATAACAACTAGACTTAGGTATTTAATGTACCTCGCTCACAATTTAATTTTTTTTAATTCTTAAATTAAAAAAAATTCAACAAGCAATTTTTAATCTAAGTTGAGCTTGTAAAAAAGTTTCATTTTATTAGAACATAGGCTCATTAAATTTTTTCTTAAAGAGGGTTAGGTTTCAAATTATAAGAATAATGGCTCATTAAATTTTTTATTTAATTAGAATAGTAAAAAAATAACTTTTTTAAATTTTGTTAAGGTTTTTTTTTAGCTAGACACAAGAGACATTTAAGAGCATACCCACATTTAAAGTACTCTAAATTAAAAATAAAATTGTTGAGGAGTTTTGACTTTGTTTCATTCTTTGAGTTCAATGTTAAACGGATGCAACTTTTAAACCTAGGTGTTTTATTTATTTAACTCACAATTTCTGTGTTTTTTAAATTTTTTTTATTACCCAAAGGAAAATTTAAAAATATGGGCAACTAATTTTTCAATTTTGTTAGGTTAATAAAAACTAATTTTTAAGAATTAAAATATGAATTCATTAATTTTTTGTTTAATTGAGCCTGTAAAAAATATTGAAATTACTAGAGTATTGGTCCATTAATTTTTTTGCCTTTTTGTGCCATGGAAATATATATTAATCAATGACGATTAAAACATTTAGATATATGAGACGAATGACGGATATAACAACTAGACTTAGGTATTTTATGTACCTCGCTCACAATTTAATTTTTTTAAATTCTTAAATTAAAAAAAATTCAACAACCAATTTTTAATCTAAGTTGAGCTAATAAAAAAGTTTCATTTTATTAGAATATAGGCTCATTAAATTTTTTTTAAAAGTGGGTTAAGTTTCAAATTATAAGAATAATGGCTCATTAAATTTTTATTTAATTGGAATAATAAAGAAATAACCTTTTTAAATTTTGTTAAGATTTTCTTTTTTAGCTAGACATAAAAGATAATTAAGAGCATACCCACATTTAAAGTACTCTAAATTAAAAATAAAATTGTTGAGGAGTTTCGACTATGTTTCAATCCTTGAGTTCAATGTTAAACGGGTGCAACTTTTAGACCTACGTGTTTTATTTATTTAACTCATAATTTCTATTTTTTTAAAACATTTTTTATTACCCAAAGGAAAATTTAAAAATACGGGCTACTAATTTTTCAATTTTGTTAGGTTAATGAAAACTAATTTTTAAGAATTAAAATATGAATTCTTTAATTTTTTTGTTTAATTGAGCCGATAAAAAACATTGAAATTTCTAGAATATTGGTCCATTAATTTTTTTGCTTTTTTGGGAATTGGAGAAAAATATTAATCAATGACGATTATAACATTTAGATATATGGGACGAATGATGGATATAACAACTAGACTTAGGTATTTTATGTGCCTCGTTCACAATTTAATTTTTTTAAATTCTTAAATTAAAAAAAAATTCAACAACTAATTTTTAATCTAAGTTGAGCTAATAAAAAAGTTTCATTTTATTAGAATATAGGCTCATTAATTTTTTTTTAAGTGGGTTATGTTTCAAATTATAAGAATAATGGCTCATTAAATTTTTATTTAATTGGAATAATAAAAAAATAAACTTTTAAATTTTGTTAAGGTTTTTTTAGCTAGACATAAGAGACAATTAAGAGCATAGCCACATTTAAAGTACTCTAAATTAAAAATACAATTGTTGAGGAGTTTTGACTTTGTTTCAATCTTTGAGTTCAATGTTACACGGATGCAACATTTAGACCTAGGTGTTTTATTTATTTAACTCATAATTTTTGTGTTTTTTAAATATTTCTTTTATTACCCAAAGGAAATTTTAAAAATATGGGCAACTAATTTTTTAATTTTGTTAGGTTAATAAAAACTAATTTTTAAGAATTAAAAAATGAATTCATTAATTTTTTGTTTAATTGAGCCTGTAAAAAAATTTGAAATTACTAGAGTATTGGTCCAGCAATTTTTTTTGCTTCTTTGGGCCATGGAAAAATATATTAATCAATGACGATTATAACATTTAGATATATGGGAGGAATGATGGATATAACAACTAGACTTAGGTATTTTATGTGCCTCGTTCACAATTTAATTTTTTTTAAATTCTTAAATTAAAAAAAAATTCAACAACCAATTTTTAATCTAAGTTGAGCTAATAAAAAAGTTTCATTTTTTTAGAATATAGGCTCATTAAATTTTTTTTAAGTGGGTTAAGTTCCAAATTATAAGAATAATGGCTCATTAAATTTTTTATTTAATTGAAATAATAAAAAAATAACCTTTTTAAATTTTGTTAAGGTTTTTTTTTAGCTAGACATAAGAGATAATTAAAAGCATACCCACAACTAAAGTACTCTAAATTAAAAATAAAATTGTTGAGGAGTTTCGGCTTTGTTTCAATTTTTGAGTTCAATGTTAAACGGATGCACCTTTTAGACTTAGGCGTTTTACTCATTTAACTCACAATTTCAATATTTTTTAAATATTTTTTTATTACCCAAAGGAAAATTTAAAAATATGGGCAACTAATTTTTCAATTTTGTTAGGTTAATAAAAACTAATTTTTAAGAATTAAAAAATGAATTCATTAATTTTTTGTTTAATTGAGCCTGTAAAAAAATTTGAAATTACTAGAGTATTGGTCCAGCAATTTATTTTGCTTCTTTGGGCCATGGAAAAATATATTAATCAATGACGATTATAACCTTTAGATATATGGGACGAATGATGGATATAACAACTAGACTTAGGTATTTTATGTGCCTCGCTCACAATTTAATTTTTTTAAATTCTTAAATTAAAAAAACAATTCAACAACCAATTTTTAATCTAAGTTGAGCTAATAAAAAAGTTTCATTTTTTTAGAATATAGGCTCATTAAATTTTTTTTTAAGTGGGTTAAGTTCCAAATTATAAGAATAATGGCTCATTAAATTTTTTATTTAATTGGAATAATAAAAAAATAATCTTTTTAAATTTTGTTAAGGTTTTTTTTTTAGCTAGACATAAGAGACAATTAAGAGCATATCCACATTTAAAGTACTCTAAATTAAAAATACAATTGTTGAGGAGTTTCGACATTGTTTCAATTTTTGAGTTCAATGTTAAACGGATGCAACTTTTAGACCTAGGTGTTTTACTTATTTAACTCACAATTTCTGTATTTTTTAAATATTTTTTTATTACCCAAAGGAAAATTTAAAAATATGGGCAACTAATTTTTTAATTTTGTTATATTAATAAAAACTAATTTTTAAGAATTAAAAAATAAATTCATTAATTTTTTGTTTAATTCAGCCTGTAAAAAACTTTGAAATTACTAGAATATTGGTCTAGCAATTTTTTTTGCTTTTTTGGGCCATGGAAAAATATATTAATCAATGACGATTATAACATTTAGATATATGGGACGAATGACGAATATAACAACTAGACTTAGGTATTTTATGTTCCTCGCTCACAATTTAATTTTTTTAAATTCTTAAATTAAAAAAAAAATTCAGCAACCAATTTTTAATCTAAGTTGAGCTAATAAAAAATTTTCATTTTATTGGAATATAGGCTCATTAAATTTTTTTTTTTTAAAAGTGGGTTAAGTTTCAAATTATAAGAATAATGTCTCATTAAATTTTTATTTAATTGGAATAATAAAAAATAACCTTTTTAAATTTTGTTAAGATTTTCTTTTTTAGCTAGACATACAAGATAATTAAGAGCATACCCACATTTAAAGTACTCTAAATTAAAAATAAAATTGTTGAGGAGTTTCGACATTGTTTCAATTTTTGAGTTCAATGTTAAACGGATGCAACTTTTAGACCTAGGTGTTTTACTTATTTAACTCACAATTTCTGTATTTTTTAAATATTTTTTTATTACCCAAAGGAAAATTTAAAAATATGGGCAACTAATTTTTCAATTTTGTTAGATTAATAAAAACTAATTTTTAAGAATTAAAAAATGAATTCATTAATTTTTTGTTTAATTCAGCCTGTAAAAAACATTGAAATTACTAGAATATTGGCCTAGCAATTTTTTTTGCTTTTTTGGGCCATGGAAAAATATATTAATCAATGACGACTATAACATTTAGATATATGGGACGAATGATGAATATAACAACTAGACTTAGGTATTTTATGTTCCTCGCTCACAATTTAATTTTTTTAAATTCTTAAATTAAAAAAAAAATCAGCAACCAATTTTTAATCTAAGTTGAGCTAATAAAAAAGTTTAATTTTATTAGAATATAGGCTCATTAAATTTTTTTTTTTTAAAGTGGGTTAAGTTTCAAATTATAAGAATAATGTCTGATTAAATTTTTATTTAATTGGAATAATAAAAAAACAACATTTTTAAATTTTGTTAAGGATTTTTTTTTAGCTAGACATAAGACACAATTAAGAGCATACTCACATTTAAAGTACTCTAAATTAAAAATAAAATTGTTGAGGAGTTTCGGCTTTGTTTCAATTTTTGAGTTCAATGTTAAACGGATGCAACTTTTAGACCTAGGTATTTTATTTATTTAACTCATAATTTGTGTGTTTTTTAAATATTTCTTTTATTACCCAAAGGAAATTTTAAAAATATGGGCAACTAATTTTTTAATTTTGTTAGGTTAATAAAAACTAATTTTTAAGAATTAAAAAATGAATTCATTAATTTTTTGTTTAATTGAGCCTGTAAAAAAATTTGAAATTACTAGAGTATTGGTCCAGCAACTTTTTTTTTCTTCTTTGGGCCATGGAAAAATATATTAATCAATGACGATTATAACATTTAGATATATGGGACGAATGATGGATATAACAACTAGACTTAGGTATTTTATGTGCCTCGTTCACAATTTAATTTTTTTTAAATTCTTAAATTAAAAAAAAATTCAACAACCAATTTTTAATCTAAGTTGAGCTAATAAAAAAGTTTCATTTTTTTAGAATATAGGCTCATTAATTTTTTTTTTTAAGTGGGTTAAGTTCCAAATTATAAGAATAATGGCTCATTAAATTTTTTATTTAATTGAAGTAATAAAAAAATAACCTTTTTAAATTTTGTTAAGGTTTTTTTTTGGCTAGACATAAGAGATAATTAAAAGCATACCCACATCTAAAGTACTCTAAATTAAAAATAAAATTGTTGAGGAGTTTCAGCTTTGTTTCAATTTTTGAGTTCAATGTTAAACGAATGCACCTTTTAGACCTGGGTGTTTTACTCATTTAACTCACAATTTCTATATTTTTTAAATATTTTTTTATTACCCAAAGGAAAATTTAAAAATATGGGCAACTAATTTTTCAATTATCTTAGGTTAATAAAAACTAATTTTTAAGAATTAAAAAATGAATTCATTAGTTTTTTGTTTAATTGAGCCTGTAAAAAAATTTGAAATTACTAGAGTATTGGTCCAGCAATTTATTTTGCTTCTTTGGGCCATGGAAAAATATATTAATCAATGACGATTATAACATTTAGATATATGGGACGAATGATGGATATAACAACTAGACTTAGGTATTTTCTGTGCCTCGTTCACAATTTAATTTTTTTTAAATTCTTAAATTAAAAAAAAATTCAACAACCAATTTTTAATCTAAGTTGAGCTAATAAAAAAGTTTCATTTTTTTAGAATATAGGCTCATTAAATTTTTTTTTAAGTGGGTTAAGTTCCAAACTATAAGAATAATGGCTCATTAAATTTTTTATTTAATTGAAATAATAAAAAAATAACCTTTTTAAATTATGTTAAGGTTTTTTTTTTAGCTAGACAAAAGAGATAATTAAAAGCATACCCACATCTAAAGTACTCTAAATTAAAAATAAAATTGTTGTGGAGTTTCGGCTTTGTTTCAATTTTTGAGTTCAATGTTAAACGGATGCAACTTTTAGACCTAGGTATTTTATTTATTTAACTCATAATTTGTGTGTTTTTTAAATATTTCTTTTATTACCCAAAGGAAATTTTAAAAATATGGGCAACTAATTTTTTAATTTTGTTAGGTTAATAAAAACTAATTTTTAAGAATTAAAAAATGAATTCATTAATTTTTTGTTTAATTGAGCCTGTAAAAAAATTTGAAATTACTAGAGTATTGGTCCAGCAATTTTTTTTTTCTTCTTTGGGCCATGGAAAAATATATTAATCAATGACGATTATAACATTTAGATATATGGGAGGAATGATGGATATAACAACTAGACTTAGGTATTTTATGTGCCTCGTTCACAATTTAATTTTTTTTAAATTCTTAAATTAAAAAAAAATTCAACAACCAATTTTTAATCTAAGTTGAGCTAATAAAAAAGTTTCATTTTTTTAGAATATAGGCTCATTAAATTTTTTTTTAAGTGGGTTAAGTTCCAAATTATAAGAATAATGGCTCATTAAATTTTTTATTTAATTGAAATAATAAAAAAATAACCTTTTTAAATTTTGTTAAGGTTTTTTTTTAGCTAGACATAAGAGATAATTAAAAGCATACCCACATCTAAAGTACTCTAAATTAAAAATAAAATTGTTGAGGAGTTTCGGCTTTGTTTCAATTTTTGAGTTCAATGTTAAACGGATGCACCTTTTAGACCTAGGTGTTTTACTCATTTAACTCACAATTTCTATATTTTTTTAAATATTTCTTTTATTACCCAAAGGAAAATTTAAAAATGTGGGCAACTAATTTTTCAATTTTGTTAGGTTAATAAAAACTAATTTTTAAGAATTAAAAAATGAATTCATTAATTTTTTGTTTAATTGAGCCTGTAAAAAAATTTGAAATTACTAGAGTATTGGTCCAGCAATTTATTTTGCTTCTTTGGGCCATGGAAAAATATATTAATCAATGACGATTATAACATTTAGATATATGGGACGAATGATGGATATAACAACTAGACTTAGGTATTTTATGTGCCTCGTTCACAATTTAATTTTTTTTAAATTCTTAAATTAAAAAAACAATTCAACAACCAATTTTTAATCTAAGTTGAGCTAATAAAAAAGTTTCATTTTTTTAGAATATAGGCTCATTAAATTTTTTTTTAAGTGGGTTAAGTTCCAAATTATAAGAATAATGGCTCATTAAATTTTTTATTTAATTGAAGTAATAAAAAAATAACCTTTTTAAATTTTGTTAAGGTTTTTTTTTAGCTAGACATAAGAGATAATTAAAAGCATACCCACATCTAAAGTACTCTAAATTAAAAATAAAATTGTTGAGGAGTTTCAGCTTTGTTTCAATTTTTGAGTTCAATGTTAAACGAATGCACCTTTTAGACCTGGGTGTTTTACTCATTTAACTCACAATTTCTATATTTTTTAAATATTTTTTTATTACCCAAAGGAAAATTTAAAAATATGGGCAACTAATTTTTCAAATTTCTTAGGCTAATAAATTTTTTTTTTCAGAATTAAAAAATGAATTCATTAATTTTTTGTTTAATTGAGCCTGTAAAAAAATTTGAAATTACTAGAGTATTGGTGCAGCAATTTTTTTTGCTTCTTTGGGCCATGAAAAAATATATTAATCAATGACGATTATAACATTTAGATATATGGGAGGAATGATATCTAACAACTAGACTTAGGTATTTTATGTGCCTCGTTCACAATTTAATTTTTTTTAAATTCTTAAATTAAAAAAAATTCAACAACCAATTTTTAATCTAAGTTGAGCTAATAAAGAAGTTTCATTTTTTTAGAATATAGGCTCATTAATTTTTTTTTTTAAGTGGGTTAAGTTCCAAATTATAAGAATAATGGCTCATTAAATTTTTTATTTAATTGAAATAATAAAAAAATAACCTTTTTAAATTTTGTTAAGGTTTTTTTTTAGCTAGACATAAGAGATAATTAAAAGCATACCCACATCTAAAGTACTCTAAATTAAAAATAAAATTGTTGAGGAGTTTCGGCTTTGTTTCAATTTTTGAGTTCAATGTTAAACGGATGCACCTTTTAGACCTAGGTGTTTTACTCATTTAACTCACAATTTCTATATTTTTTTAAATATTTCTTTTATTACCCAAAGGAAAATTTAAAAATGTGGGCAACTAATTTTTCAATTTTGTTAGGTTAATAAAAACTAATTTTTAAGAATTAAAAAATGAATTCATTAATTTTTTGTTTAATTGAGCCTGTAAAAAAATTTGAAATTACTAGAGTATTGGTCCAGCAGTTTTTTTTGCTTCTTTGGGCCATGGAAAAATATATTAATCAATGACGATTATAACATTTAGATATATGGGACGAATGATAGATATAACAACTAGACTTAGGTATTTTATGTGCCTCGTTCACAATTTAATTTTTTTTAAATTCTTAAATTAAAAAAAAATTCAACAACCAATTTTTAATCTAAGTTGAGCTAATAAAAAAGTTTCATTTTTTTAGAATATAGGCTCATTAAATTTTTTTTTAAGTGGGTTAAGTTCCAAATTATAAGAATAATGGCTCATTAAATTTTTTATTTAATTGAAATAATAAAAAAATAACCTTTTTAAATTTTGTTAAGGTTTTTTTTTAGCTAGACATAAGAGATAATTAAAAGCATACCCACATCTAAAGTACTCTAAATTAAAAATAAAATTGTTGTGGAGTTTCGGCTTTGTTTCAATTTTTGAGTTCAATGTTAAACGGATGCAACTTTTAGACCTAGGTGTCTTACTTATTTAACTCACAATTTCTATATTTTTAAAATCTTTTTTTATTACCCAATGGAAAATTTAAAAATATGGGCAACTAATTTTTCAATTTTCTTAGGTTAATAAAAAATTTTTTTTCAGAATTAAAAAAAGAATTCATTAATTTTTTGTTTAATTGAGCCTATAAAAAAATTTGAAATTACTAGAGTATTGGTCCAGCAATTTTTTTTGCTTCTTTGGGCCATGGAAAAATATATTAATCAATGACGATTATAACATTTAGATATATGGGACGAATGATGGATATAACAACTAGACTTAGGTATTTTATGTGCCTCGTTCACAATTTAATTTTTTTAAATTCTTAAATTAAAAAAAAATTCAACAACTAATTTTTAATCTAAGTTGAGCTAATAAAAAAGTTTCATTTTATTAGAATATAGGCTCATTAATTTTTTTTTAAGTGGGTTATGTTTCAAATTATAAGAATAATGGCTCATTAAATTTTTTATCTAATTGGAATAATAAAAAAATAACCTTTTTAAAAATTTGTTATGTTTTTTTTTTGCTAGACATAAGAGACAATTAAGAGCATAGCCACATTTAAAGTACTCTAAATTAAAAATACAATTGTTGAGGAGTTTTGACTTTGTTTCAATCTTTGAGTTCAATGTTACACGGATGCAACTTTTAGACCTAGGTGTTTTATTTATTTAACTCACAATTTGTGTGTTTTTTAAATATTTCTTTTATTACCCAAAGGAAATTTTAAAAATATGGGCAACTAATTTTTCAATTTTGTTAGGTTAATAAAAACTAATTTTTAAGAATTAAAAAATGAATTCATTAATTTTTTGCTTAATTGAGTCGATAAAAAACTTTGAAATTACTAGAATATTGGTCCATTAATTTTTTTGCTTTTTTGGGCCATGGAAAAAAATATTAATCAATGACGATTATAACATTTAGATATATGAGACGAATGATGGATATAACAACTAGACTTAGGTATTTTATGTACCTCGCTCACAATTTAATTTTTTTAAATTCTTAAATTAAAAAAAAATTCAGTAACCAATTTTTGATCTAAGTTGAGCTAATAAAAAAGTTTCATTTTATTAGAATATAGGCTCATTAAATTTTTTTTTTTAATTGGGTTAAGTTTCAAATTAAAAGAATAATGGCTCATTAAATTTTTATTTAATTGGAATAATAAAAAAATAACCTTTTTAAATTTTGTTAAGGTTATCTTTTTTAGATAGACATAAGAGATAATTAAGAGCATACCCACATTTAAAGTACTCTAAATTAAAAATAAAATTGTTGAGGAGTTTCGACTTTGTTTCAATTTTTAAGTTCAATGTTAAACGGATGCAACTTTTAGACCTAGGTGCTTTATTTATTTAACTCGCAATTTCTATATTTTTAAAATATTTTTTTATTGCCCAAAGGAAAATTTAAAAATATGGGCAACTAATTTTTCAATTTTGTTAGGTTAATAAAAACTAATTTTTAAGAATTAAAAAATGAATTCATTAATTTTTTGTTTAATTGAGCCTATAAAAAAATTTGAAATTACTAGAGTATTGGTCTAGCAGTTTTTTTTGGTTTTTTGGGCCATGGAAAAATATATTAATCAATGACGATTATAACACTTAGATATATGGGACGAATGACAGATATAACAACTAGACTTAGGTATTTTATGTTCCTCGCTCACAATTTAATTTTTTTTAAATTCTTAAATTAAAAAAAAATTCAACAATCAATTTTTAATCTAAGTTGAGCTAATAAAAAAGTTTCATTTTATTAGAATATAGGCTCATTAATTTTTTTTTTAAGTGGGTTAGGTTCCAAATTATAAGCATAATGGCTCATTAATTTTTTATTTAATTGGAATAATAATAAAATAACCTTTTTAAATTTTGTTAAGGTTTTTTTTTAGCTAGACATAAGAGATAATTAAGAGCATACCCACATCTAAAGTACTCTAAATTAAAAATAAAATTGTTGAGGAGTTTCGGCTTTGTTTCAATTTTTGAGTTCAATGTTAAACGGATGCACCTTTTAGACCTAGGTGTTTTACTCATTTAACTCACAATTTCTATATTTTTTAAATATTTTTTTATTACCCAATGGAAAATTTAAAAATATGGGCAACTAATTTTTCAATTTTCTTAGGTTAATAAAAATTTTTTTTTAAGAATTAAAAAATGAATTCATTAATTTTTTGTTTAATTGAGCCTGTAAAAAAATTTGAAATTACTAGAGTATTGGTCCAGCAATTTTTTTTGCTTCTTTGGGCCATGGAAAAATATATTAATCAATGACGATTATAACATTTAGATATATGGGACGAATGATGGATATAACAACTAGACTTAGGTATTTTATGTGCCTCGTTCACAATTTAATTTTTTTTAAATTCTTAAATTAAAAAAAAATTCAACAACCAATTTTTAATCTAAGTTGAGCTAATAAAAAAGTTTCATTTTTTTAGAATATAGGCTCATTAAATTTTTTTTAAGTGGGTTAAGTTCCAAATTATAAGAATAATGGCTCATTAAATTTTTTATTTAATTGAAATAATAAAAAAATAACCTTTTTAAATTTTGTTAAGGTTTTTTTTTAGCTAGACATAAGAGATAATTAAAAGCATACCCACATCTAAAGTACTCTAAATTAAAAATAAAATTGTTGAGGAGTTTCGGCTTTGTTTCAATTTTTGAGTTCAATGTTAAACGGATGCAACTTTTAGACCTAGGTGTCTTACTTATTTAACTCACAATTTCTATATTTTTTAAATATTTTTTTATTACCCAATGGAAAATTTAAAAATATGGGCAACTAATTTTTCAAATTTCTTAGGCTAATAAAAATGTTTTTTTTCAGAATTAAAAAATGAATTCATTAATTTTTTGTTTAATTGAGCCTGTAAAAAAATTTGAAATTACTAGAGTATTGGTCCAGCAATTTTTTTTGCTTCTTTGGGCCATGGAAAAATATATTAATCAATGACGATTATAACATTTAGATATATGGGACGAATGATGGATATAACAACTAGACTTAGGTATTTTATGTGCCTCGTTCACAATTTAATTTTTTTTAAATTCTTAAATTAAAAAAAAAATTCAACAACCAATTTTTAATCTAAGTTGAGCTAATAAAAAAGTTTCATTTTATTAGAATATAGGCTCATTAATTTTTTTTTAAGTGGGTTATGTTTCAAATTATAAGAATAATGGCTCATTAAATTTTTTATCTAATTGGAATAATAAAAAAATAAACTTTTTAAAAATTTGTTATGTTTTTTTTTTTGCTAGACATAAGAGACAATTAAGAGCATAGCCACATTTAAAGTACTCTAAATTAAAAATACAATTGTTGAGGAGTTTTGACTTTGTTTCAATCTTTGAGTTCAATGTTACACGGATGCAACTTTTAGACCTAGGTATTTTATTTATTTAACTCATAATTTGTGTGTTTTTTAAATATTTCTTTTATTACCCAAAGGAAATTTTAAAAATATGGGCAACTAATTTTTTAATTTTGTTAGGTTAATAAAAACTAATTTTTAAGAATTAAAAAATGAATTCATTAATTTTTTGTTTAATTGAGCCGATAAAAAATTTTGAAATTACTAGAATATTGGTCCATTAATTTTTTTGCTTTTTTGGCCATGGAACAAAATATTAATCAATGACGATTATAACATTTAGTTATATGAGACAAATAACGAATATAATAACTAGGCTTAGGTATTTAATGTACCTCGCTCACAATTTAATTTTTTTAAATTCTTAAATTAAAAAAAAATTCAGCAACCAATTTTTAATCTAAGTTGAGCTAATACAAAAGTTTCATTTTACTAGAATGTAGGCTCATTATTTTTTTTTAAGTGGTTTAAGTTTCAAATTATTAGAATAATGGCTCATTAAATTTTTATTTAATCGGAATAATAAAAAAATAAACTTTTAAAATTTTGTTAGGGTTTTTTTTTTAACTAGACATAAGAGACAATTAAGAGCATACCCACATTTAAAGTACTCTAAATTAAAAATAAAATTGTTAAGGAGTTTCGACTTTGTTTTAATCTTTGAGTTCAATGTTAAACAGATGCAACTTTTAGACCTAGGTGTTTTATTTATTTAACTCACAATTTCTATATTTTTAAAATCTTTTTTTATTACCCAATGGAAAATTTAAAAATATGGGCAACTAATTTTTCAATTTTCTTAGGTTAATAAAAAAATTTTTTTCAGAATTAAAAAATGAATTCATTAATTTTTTGTTTAATTGAGCCTATAAAAAAATTTGAAATTACTAGAGTATTGGTCCAGCAATTTTTTTTGCTTCTTTGGGCCATGGAAAAATATATTAATCAATAACGATTATAACATTTAGATATATGGGACGAATGAAGGATATAACAACTAGACTTAGGTATTTTATGTACCTCATTCACAATTTAATTTTTTTTTAATTCTTAAATTAAAAAAAAAATTCAACAACCAATTTTTAATCTAAGTTGAGCTAATTAAAAAGTTACATTTTACTAGAATATAGGCTCATTAATTTTTTTTTTAAGTGGTTTAAGTTCCAAATTATAAGAATAATGGCTCATTAAATTTTTTATTTAATTGAAATAATAAAAAAATAACTTTTTTAAATTTTGTTAAGGTTTTTTTTTTAGCTAGACATAAGAGATAATTAAGAGCATACCCACATCTAAAGTACTCTAAATTAAAAATAAAATTGTTGATGATTTTCTGCTTTGTTTCAATTTTTGAGATCAATGTTAAACGGGTGCAACTTTTAGACCTAGGTGTTTTACTTATTTTACTCACAATTTCTTTATTTCTTAATTATTTTTTTATTACCCTAAGGAAAATTTAAAAATATGGGCAACTAATTTTTCAATTTTGTTAGGTTAATAAAAACTAATTTTTAAGAATTAAAAAATGAATTCATTAATTTTTTGTTTAATTGAGCCTGTAAAAAAATTTGAAATTACTAGAGTATTGGTCCAGCAGTTTTTTTTGCTTCTTTGGGCCATGGAAAAATATATTAATCAATGACGATTATAACATTTAGATATATGGGACGAATGACAGATATAACAACTAGACTTAGGTATTTTATGTGCCTCGTTCACAATTTAATTTTTTTTAAATTCTTAAATTAAAAAAACAATTCAACAACCAATTTTTAATCTAAGTTGAGCTAATAAAAAAGTTTCATTTTTTTAGAATATAGGCTCATTAAATTTTTTTTTAAGTGGGTTAAGTTCCAAATTATAAGAATAATGGCTCATTAAATTTTTTATTTAATTGAAATAATAAAAAAATAACCTTTTTAAATTTTGTTAAGGTTTTTTTTTAGCTAGACATAAGAGATAATTAAAAGCATACCCACATCAAAAGTACTCTAAATTAAAAATAAAATTGTTGAGGAGTTTCGGCTTTGTTTCAATTTTTGAGTTCAATGTTAAACGGATGCAATTTTTAGACCTAGGTGTCTTACTTATTTAACTCACAATTTCTATATTTTTTAAATATTTTTTTATTACCCAATGGAAAATTTAAAAATATGGGCAACTAATTTTTCAAATTTCTTAGGCTAATAAATTTTTTTTTTCAGAATTAAAAAATGAATTCATTAATTTTTTGTTTAATTGAGCCTGTAAAAAAATTTGAAATTACTAGAGTATTGGTCCAGCAATTTTTTTTGCTTCTTTGGGCCATGGAAAAATATATTAATCAATGACGATTATAACATTTAGATATGTGGGACGAATGATGGATATAACAACTAGACTTAGGTATTTTATATGCCTCGTTCACTATTTAATTTTTTTTTAAATTCTTAAATTAAAAAAAAAATTCAACAACCAATTTTTAATCTAAGTTGAGCTAATAAAAAAGTTTCATTTTATTAGAATATAGGCTCATTAATTTTTTTTTAAGTGGGTTATGTTTCAAATTATAAGAATAATGGCTCATTAAATTTTTTATCTAATTGGAATAATAAAAAAATAAACTTTTTAAAAATTTGTTATGTTTTTTTTTTTGCTAGACATAAGAGACAATTAAGAGCATAGACACATTTAAAGTACTCCAAATTAAAAATACAATTGTTGAGGAGTTTTGACTTTGTTTCAATCTTTGAGTTCAATGTTACACGGATGCAACTTTTAGACCTAGGTGTTTTATTTATTTTAGTCATAATTTGTGTGTTTTCTAAATATTTCTTTTATTACCGAAAGGAAATTTTTAAAATATGGGCAACTAATTTTTCAATTTTGTTAGGTTAATAAAAACTAATTTTTAAGAACTAAAAAACGAATTCATTAATTTTTTGTTTAATTGAGCCGATAAAAAACTTTGAAATTACTAGAATATTGGTCCATTAATTTTTTTGCTTTTTTGGGCCATGGAAAAAAAATATTAATCAATGACGATTATAACATTTAGATATATGAGACGAATGACGGATATAATAACTAGACTTAGGTATTTTATGTACCTCGCTCACAATTTAATTTTTTTAAATTCTTAAAGTAAAAAAAAATTCAGCAACCAATTTTTAATCTAAGTTGAGCTAATACAAAAGTTTCATTTTATTAGAATGTAGGCTCATTAATTTTTTTTTTTAAGTGGGTTAAGTTTCAAATTATTAGAATAATGGCTCATTAAATTTTTATTTAATTGGAATGATAAAAAAATAACCTTTTTAAATTTTGTTAAGGTTTTTTTTTTAACTAGACATAAGAGACAATTAAGAGCATACCCAAATTTAAAGTACACTAAATTAAAAATAAAATTGTTGAGTAGTTTCGACTTTGTTTCAGTCTTTGAGTTCAATGTTAAACGGATGTAACTTTTAGACCTAGGTGTTTTACTTATTTAACTCACAATTTCTATATTTTTTAAATATTTTTTTATTACCCAATGCAAAATTTAAAAATATGGGCAACTAATTTTTCAATTTTGTTAGGTTAATAAAAACTAATTTTTAAGAATTAAAAAATGAATTCATTAATTTTTTGTTTAATTGAGCCTGTAAAAAAATTTGTAATTACTAGAGTATTGGTCGAGCATTTTTTTTTGCTTTTTTGGGGCATGGAAAAATATATTAATCAATGACGATTATAACATTTAGATATATGGGACGAATGAAGGATATAACAACTAGACTTAGGTATTTTATGTACCTCATTCACAATTTAATTTTTTTTTAAATTCTTAAATTAAAAAAAAATTCAACAACCAATTTTTAATCTAAGTTGAGCTAATTAAAAAGTTACATTTTACTAGAATATAGGCTCATTAATTTTTTTTTAAGTGGTTTAAGTTCCAAATTATAAGAATAATGGCTCATTAAATTTTTTATTTAATTGAAATAATAAAAAAATAACTTTTTTAAATTTTGTTAAGGTTTTTTTTTTAGCTAGACATAAGAGATAATTAAGAGCATACCCACATCTAAAGTACTCTAAATTAAAAATAAAATTGTTGATGATTTTCTGCTTTGTTTCAATTTTTGAGATCAATGTTAAACGGGTGCAACTTTTAGACCTAGGTGTTTTACTTATTTAACTCACAATTTCTATATTTTTTAAATATTTTTTTATTACCCTAAGGAAAATTTAAAAATATGGGCAACTAATTTTTCAATTTTGTTAGGTTAATAAAAACTAATTTTTAAGAATTAAAAAATGAATTCATTAATTTTTTGTTTAATTGAGCCTGTAAAAAAATTTGAAATTACTAGAGTATTGGTCCAGCATTTTTTTTTTTTGCTTTCTTGGGCCATGGAAAAATATATTAATCAATGACGATTATAACATTTAGATATATGGGACGAATGACGGATATAACAACTAGACTTAGGCATTTTATTTAATTCGTTCACAATTTAATTTTTTTTAAATTCTTAAATTAAAAAAAATTCAGCAATCAATTTTTAATCTAAGTTGAGCTAATAACAAAGTTTCATTTTATTAGAATATAGGCTCATTAATTTTTTTTATGTGGGTTATGTTTCAAATTATAAGAATAATGGCTCATTAAATTTTTTATTTAATTGGAATAATAAAAAAATAAACTTTTTAAAAATTTGTTAAGTTTTTTTTTTTTGCTAGACATAAGAAACAATTAAGAGCATGCCCACACTTAAAGTACTCTAAATTAAAAATACAATTGTTGATGAGTTTCGACTTTGTTTCAATCTTTGAGTTCAATGTTACACGGATATGACTTTTAGACCTAGGTGTTTTACTTATTTAACTCACAATATCTATATTTTTTAAATATCTTTTTTTTACCCTAAGGAAAATTTAAAAATATGGGCAACTAATTTTTCAATTTTGTTAGGTTAATAAAAACTAATTTTAAAGAATTAAAAATTGAATTCATTAATTTTTTGTTTAATTGAGCCGATAAAAAACTTTGAAATTACTAGAATATTGGTCCATTAATTTTTTTGCTTTTTTGGGCCATGGAAAAAAATATTAATCAATGACGATTATAACATTTAGATATATGAGACGAATGACGGATATAATAACTAGACTTAGGTATTTTATGTACCTCGCTCACAATTTAATTTTTTTTAAATTCTTAAATTAAAAAAAATTCAGCAATCAATTTTTAATCTAAGTTGAGCTAATACAAAAGTTTCATTTTATTAGAATGTGGACTCATTATTATTTTTTTTTTAAGTGGGTTAAGTTTCAAATTATTAGAATAGTGGCTCATTAAATTTTTATTTAATTGGAATGATAAAAAAATAACCTTTTTAAATTTTGTTAAGGTTTTTTTTTTAACTAGACATAAGAGACAATTAAGAGCATACCCAAATTTAAAGTACACTAAATTAAAAATAAAATTGTTGAGTAGTTTCGACTTTGTTTCAGTCTTTGAGTTCAATGTTAAACGGATGCAAATTTTAGACCTAGGTGTTTTATTTATTTAATTTTAAATATTTTTTTATTATCCAAAGGAAAATTTAAAAATATGGGCAACTAATTTTTCAATTTTGTTAGGTTAGTAAAAACTAATTTTTAAGAATTAAAATAAGAATTTATTAATTTTTTGTTTAATTGAGCCTGTAAAAAACATTGAAATTACTAGAATATTGGTCCATTAATTTTTTTTTGCTTTTTTGGGCCATGGAAAAAAATATTAATCAATGATGATTATAATATTTAGATATAATAGACGAATGACAGATATAACAACTCGACTTAGGTATTTTATGTACCTCGCTCACAATTTAATTTTTTTAAATTCCTAAATTCAAAAAAAAAATTTAGCAACTAATTTTTAATCTAAGTTGAGCTAATAAAAAAGTTTCATTTAATTAGAATATAGGCTCATTAAATTTTTTTTTAAGTGGGTTAAGTTTCAAATTATAAGAATATTGGCTCATTAAATATTTTATTTGATTGGAATAATAAAAAAATAACCTTTTAAAAATTTGTTAAGTTTTTTTTTTTTTGCTAGACATAAGAGACCATTAAGAGCATACCCACATTTAATGTGGTCTAAGTTAAAAATAAAATTGTTGAGGAGTTTCGGCTTTATTTCAATTTTTGAGTTCAATGTTAAACGAATGCACCTTTTAGACCTGGGTGTTTTACTCATTTAACTCACAATTTCTATATTTTTTAAATATTTTTTTATTACCCAAAGGAAAATTTAAAAATATGGGCAACTAATTTTTCAATTATCTTAGGTTAATAAAAACTAATTTTTAAGAATTAAAAAATGAATTCATTAGTTTTTTGTTTAATTGAGCCTGTAAAAAAATTTGAAATTACTAGAGTATTGGTCCAGCAATTTATTTTGCTTCTTTGGGCCATGGAAAAATATATTAATCAATGACGATTATAACATTTAGATATATGGGACGAATGACGGATATAACAACTAGACTTAGGCATTTTATTTAAATCGTTCACAATTGAATTTTTTTTAAATTCTTAAATTAAAAAAAATTCAGCAATCAATTTTTAATCTAAGTTGAGCTAATAAAAAAGTTTCATTTTATTAGAATATAGGCTCATTAATTTTTTTTATGTGGGTTATGTTTCAAATTATAAGAATAATGGCTCATTAAATTTTTTATTTAATTGGAATAATAAAAAAATAAACTTTTTAAAAATTTGTTAAGTTTTTTTTTTTGCTAGACATAAGAAACAATTAAGAGCATACCCACATTTAAAGTACTCTAAATTAAAAATACAATTGTTGATGAGTTTCGACTTTGTTTCAATCTTTGAGTTCAATGTTACACGGATATGACTTTTAGACCTAGGTGTTTTACTTATTTAACTCACAATTTCTATATTTTTTAAATATCTTTTTTTTACCCTAAGGAAAATTTAAAAATATGGGCAACTAATTTTTCAATTTTGTTAGGTTAATAAAAACTAATTTTTAAGAATTAAAAAATGAATTCATTAATTTTTTGTTTAATTGAGCCGATAAAAAACTTTGAAATTACTAGAATATTGGTCCATTAATTTTTTTGCTTTTTTGGGCCATGGAAAAAAATATTAATCAATGACGATTATAACATTTAGATATATGAGACGAATGACGGATATAATAACTAGACTTAGGTATTTTATGTACCTCGCTCACAATTTAATTTTTTTTAAATTCTTAAATTAAAAAAAAATTCAGCAACCAATTTTTAATCTAAGTTGAGCTAATACAAAAGTTTCATTTTATTAGAATGTAGACTCATTAATTTTTTTTTTAAGTGGGTTAAGTTTCAAATTATTAGAATAATGGCTCATTAAATTTTTATTTAATTGGAATGATAAAAAAATAACCTTTTTAAATTTTGTTAAGGTTTTTTTTTTTAACTAGACAAAAGAGACAATTAAGAGCATACCCAAATTTAAAGTACACTAAATTAAAAATAAAATTGTTGAGTAGTTTCGACTTTGTTTCAGTCTTTGAGTTCAATGTTAAACGGATGCAATTTTTAGACCTAGGTGTTTTATTTATTTAATTTTAAATATTTTTTTATTATCCAAAGGAAAATTTAAAAATATAGGCAACTAATTTTTCAATTTTGTTAGGTTCATAAAAACTAATTTTTAAGAATTAAAATAAGAATTTATTAATTTTTTGTTTAATTGAGCCTGTAAAAAACATTGAAATTACTAGAGTATTGGTCCATTAATTTTTTTTTGCTTTTTTGGGCCATGGAAAAAAATATTAATCAATGACGATTATAATATTTAGATATAATAGACGAATGACAGATATAACAACTAGACTTAGGTATTTTATGTACCTCGCTCACAATTTAATTTTTTTAAATTCCTAAATTCAAAAAAAAAATTTAGCAACTAATTTTTAATCTAAGTTGAGCTAATAAAAAAGTTTCATTTAATTAGAATATAGGCTCATTAAATTTTTTTTTAAGTGGGTTAAGTTTCAAATTATAAGAATAATGGCTCATTAAATATTTTATTTGATTGGAATAATAAAAAAATAACCTTTTAAAAATTTGTTAAGTTTTTTTTTTTGCTAGACATAAGAGACCATTAAGAGCATACCCACATTTAATGTGGTCTAAGTTAAAAATAAAATTGTTGAGGAGTTTCGGCTTTATTTCAATTTTTGAGTTCAATGCTAAACGGATGCAACTTTTAGACCTAGGTGTTTTACTTATTTAACTCACAATTTCTGTATTTTTTTAATATTTTTTTATTACCAAATGGAAATTTTAATAATTTGGGCAACCAATTTTTCAATTTTTTTAGGTTAATAAAAACTAATTTTTAAGAATTAAAAAATGAATTAATTAATTTTTTGTTTAATTGAGCCTGTAAAAAAAATTTGAAATTACTAGAGTATTGGTCCAGCAATTTTTTTTGCTTCTTTGGGCCATGGAAAAATATGTTAATCAATGACGATTATAACATTTAGTTGTATGGGACGAATGACGGATATAACAACTAGACTTAGGCATTTTATTTAATTCGTTCACAATTTAATTTTTTTTAAATTCTTAAATTAAAAAAAATTCAGCAATCAATTTTTAATCTAAGTTGAGCTAATAAAAAAGTTTCATTTTATTAGAATATAGGCTCATTAATTTTTTTTATGTGGGTTATGTTTCAAATTATAAGAATAATGGCTCATTAAATTTTTTATTTAATTGGAATAATAAAAAAATAAACTTTTTAAAAATTTGTTAAGTTTTTTTTTTGCTAGACATATGAAACAATTAAGAGCATACCCACATTTAAAGTACTCTAAATTAAAAATACAATTGTTGATGAGTTTCGACTTTGTTTCAATCTTTGAGTTCAATGTTACACGGATATGGCTTTTAGACCTAGGTGTTTTACTTATTTAACTCACAATTTCTATATTTTTTAAATATCTTTTTTTTACCCTAAGGAAAATTTAAAAATATGGGCAACTAATTTTTCAATTTTGTTAGGTTAATAAAAACTAATTTTTAAGAATTAAAAAATGAATTCATTAATTTTTTGTTTAATTGAGCCGATAAAAAAAACTTTGAAATTACTAGAATATTGGTCCATTAATTTTTTTGCTTTTTTGGGCCATGGAAAAAAATATTAATCAATGACGATTATAACATTTAGATATATGAGACGAATGACGGATATAACAACTAGACTTAGGTATTTTATGTACCTCGCTCACAATTTAATTTTTTTTAAATTCTTAAATTAAAAAAAAAATTCAGCAACCAATTTTTAATCTAAGTTGAGCTAATACAAAAGTTTCATTTTATTAGAATGTAGACTCATTATTATTTTTTTTTAAGTGGGTTAAGTTTCAAATTATTAGAATAATGGCTCATTAAATTTTTATTTAATTGGAATGATAAAAAAATAACCTTTTTAAATTTTGTTAAGGTTTTTTTTTTTAACTAGACATAAGAGACAATTAAGAGCATACCCAAATTTAAAGTACACTAAATTAAAAATAAAATTGTTGAGTAGTTTCGACTTTGTTTCAGTATTTGAGTTCAATGTTAAACGGATGCAATTTTTAGACCTAGATGTTTTATTTATTTAATTTTAAATATTTTTTTATTATCCAAAGGAAAATTTAAAAATATGGGCAACTAATTTTTCAATTTTGTTAGGTTAATAAAAACTAATTTTTAAGAATTAAAATAAGAATTTATTAATTTTTTGTTTAATTGAGCCTGTAAAAAACATTGAAATTACTAGAGTATTGGTCCATTAATTTTTTTTTTGCTTTTTTTTCCATGGAAAAAAATATTAATCAATGACGATTATAATATTTAGATATAATAGACGAATGACAGATATAACAACTAGACTTAGGTATTTTATGTACCTCGCTCACCATTTAATTTTTTTAAATTCCTAAATTCAAAAAAAAAATTTAGCAACTAATTTTTAATCTAAGTTGAGCTAATAAAAAAGTTTCATTTAATTAGAATATAGGCTCATTAAATTTTTTTTTAAGTGGGTTAAGTTTCAAATTATAAGAATAATGGCTCATTAAATATTTTATTTGATTGGAATAATAAAAAAATAACCTTTTAAAAATTTGTTAAGTTTTTTTTTTTTGCTAGACATAAGAGACCATTAAGAGCATACCCACATTTAATGTGGTCTAAGTTAAAAATAAAATTGTTGAGGAGTTTCGGCTTTATTTCAATTTTTGAGTTCAATGCTAAACGGATGCAACTTTTAGACCTAGGTGTTTTACTTATTTAACTCACAATTTCTGTATTTTTTTAATATTTTTTTATTACCAAATGGAAATTTTAATAATTTGGGCAACCAATTTTTCAATTTTTTTAGGTTAATAAAAACTAATTTTTAAGAATTAAAAAATGAATTAATTAATTTTTTGTTTAATTGAGCCTGTAAAAAAATTTGAAATTACTAGAGTATTGGTCCAGCAATTTTTTTTTCTTCTTTGGGCCATGGAAAAATATGTTAATCAATGACGATTATAACATTTAGATATATGGGACGAATGATGGATATAACAACTAGACTTAGGTATTTTATGTGCCTCGTTCACAATTTAATTTTTTTTTTAAATTCTTAAATTAAAAAAAATTCAGCAATCAATTTTTAATCTAAGTTGAGCTAATAAAAAAGTTTCATTTTATTAGAATATAGGCTCATTAATTTTTTTTTAAGTGGGTTATGTTTCAAATTATAAGAATAATGGCTCATTAAATTTTTTATTTAATTGGAATAATAAAAAAATAAACTTTTTAAAAATTTGTTAAGTTTTTTTTTTGCTAGACATAAGAAACAATTAAGAGCATACCCACATTTAAAGTACTCTAAATTAAAAATACAATTGTTGATGAGTTTCGACTTTGTTTCAATCTTTGAGTTCAATGTTACACGGATACGACTTTTAGACCTAGGTGTTTTATTTATTTAACTCATAATTTGTGTGTTTTCTAAATATTTCTTTTATTACCCAAAGGAAATTTTTAAAATATGGGCAACTAATTTTTCAATTTTGTTAGGTTAATAAAAACTAATTTTTAAGAATTAAAAAACGAATTCATTAATTTTTTGTTTAATTGAGCCGATAAAAAACTTTGAAATTACTAGAATATTGGTCCATTAATTTTTTTGCTTTTTTGGGCCATGGAAAAAAATATTAATCAATGAAGATTATAACATTTAGATATATGAGACGAATGACGGATATAATAACTAGACTTAGGTATTTTATGTACCTCGCTCACAATTTAATTTTTTTAAATTCTTGAATTAAAAAAAATTCAGCAACCAATTTTTAATCTAAGTTGAGCTAATACGAAAGTTTCATTTTATTAGAATGTAGGCTCATTAATTTTTTTTTTAAGTGGTTTAAGTTTCAAATTATTAGAATAATGGCTCATTAAATTTTTATTTAATTGGAATGATAAAAAAATAACCTTTTTAAATTTTGTTAAGGTTTTTTTTTTTAACTAGATATAAGAGACAATTAAGAGCATAACCAAATTTAAAGTACACTAAATTAAAAATAAAATTGTTGAGTAGTTTCGACTTTATTTCAGTTTTTGAGTTCAATGTTAAACGGATGCAATTTTTAGACCTAGGTGTTTTATTTATTTAATTTTAAATATTTTTTTATTATCCAAAGGAAAATTTAAAAATATGGGCAACTAATTTTTCAATTTTGTTAGGTTAATAAAAACTAATTTTTAATAATTAAAATAAGAATTCATTAATTTTTTGTTTAATTGAGCCTGTAAAAAACATTGAAATTACTAGAGTATTGGTCCATTAATTTTTTTGCTTTTTTGGGCCATGGAAAAAAATATTAATCAATGACGATTATAATATTTAGATATAAGAGACGAATGACAGATATAACAACAAGACTTAGGTATTTTATGTGCCTCGGTCACAATTTAATTTTTTTAAATTCTTAAATTAAGAAAAAAATTCAGCAGCCAATTTTTAATCTTAGTTGAGCTAATAAAAAAGTTTCATTTTATTAGAATATAGGCTCATTAAATTTTTTTTTAAGTGGGTTAAGTTTCAAATTATAAGAATAATGGCTCATTAAATATTTTATTTGATTGGAATAATAAAAAAATAACCTTTTAAAAATTTGTTAAGTTTTTTTTTTTGCTAGACATAAGAGACCATTAAGAGCATACCCACATTTAATGTGGTCTAAGTTAAAAATAAAATTGTTGAGGAGTTTCGGCTTTATTTCAATTTTTGAGTTCAATGCTAAACGGATGCAACTTTTAGACCTAGGTGTTTTACTTATTTAACTCACAATTTCTGTATTTTTTTAATATTTTTTTATTACCAAATGGAAAATTTAATAATTTGGGCAACCAATTTTTCAATTTTTTTAGGTTAATAAAAACTAATTTTTAAGAATTAAAAAATGAATTAATTAATTTTTTGTTTAATTGAGCCTGTAAAAAAATTTGAAATTACTAGAGTATTGGTCCAACAATTTTTTTTGCTTCTTTGGGCCATGGAAAAATATGTTAATCAATGACAATTATAACATTTAGATATATGGGACGAATGATGGATATAACAACTAGACTTAGGTATTTATGTGCCTCGTTCACAATTTAATTTTTTTTTTAAATTCTTAAATTAAAAAAAATTCAGCAATCAATTTTTAATCTAAGTTGAGCTAATAAAAAAGTTTCATTTTATTAGAATATAGGCTCATTAATTTTTTTTTTAAGTGGGTTATGTTTCAAATTATAAGAATAATGGCTCATTAAATTTTTTATTTAATTGGAATAATAAAAAAATAAACTTTTTAAAAATTTGTTAAGTTTTTTTTTTTGCTAGACATAAGAAACAATTAAGAGCATAGCCACATTTAAAGTACTCTAAATTAAAAATACAATTGTTGATGAGTTTCGACTTTGTTTCAATCTTTGAGTTCAATGTTACACGGATACAACTTTTAGACCTAGGTGTTTTATTTATTTAACTCATAATTTTTGTGTTTTCTAAATATTTCTTTTATTACCCAAAGGAAATTCTTAAAATATGGGAAACTAATTTTTCAATTTTGTTAGGTTAATAAAAACTAATTTTTAAGAATTAAAAAACGAATTCATTAATTTTTTGTTTAATTGAGCCGATAAAAAACTTTGAAATTACTAGAATATTGGTCCATTAATTTTTTTGCTTTTTTGGGCCATGGAAAAAAATATTAATCAATGAAGATTATAACATTTAGATATATGAGACGAATGACGGATATAATAACTAGACTTAGGTATTTTATGTACCTCGCTCACAATTTAATTTTTTTAAATTCTTAAATTAAAAAAAATTCAGCAACCAATTTTTAATCTAAGTTGAGCTAATACGAAAGTTTCATTTTATTAGAATGTAGGCTCATTAATTTTTTTTTAAGTGGTTTAAGTTTCAAATTATTAGAATAATGGCTCATTAAATTTTTATTTAATTGGAATGATAAAAAAATAACCTTTTTAAATTTTGTAAAGGTTTTTTTTTTTTTTAACAAGATATAAGAGACAATTAAGAGCATAACCAAATTTAAAGTACACTAAATTAAAAATAAAATTGTTGAGTAGTTTCGACTTTGTTTCAGTTTTTGAGTTCAATGTTAAACGGATGTAATTTTTAGACCTAGGTGTTTTATTTATTTAATTTTAAATATTTTTTTATTATCCAAAGGAAAATTTAAAAATATGGGCAACTAATTTTTCAATTTTGTTAGGTTAATAAAAACTAATTTTTAAGAATTAAAATAAGAATTCATTCATTTTTTGTTTAATTGAGCCTGTAAAAAACATTGAAATTACTAGAGTATTGGTCCATTAATTTTTTTTGCTTTTTTGGGCCATGGAAAAAAATATTAATCAATGACGATTATAATATTTAGATATAAGAGACGAATGACAGATATAACAACAAGACTTAGGTATTTTATGTACCTCGGTCACAATTTAATTTTTTTAAATTCTTAAATTAAGAAAAAAATTCAGCAGCCAATTTTTAATCTTAGTTGAGCTAATAAAAAAGTTTCATTTAATTAGAATATAGGCTCATTAAATTTTTTTTTTAAGTGGGTTAAGTTTCAAATTATAAGAATAATGGCTCATTAAATATTTTATTTGATTGGAATAATAAAAAAATGACCTTTTAAAAATTTGTTAAGTTTTTTTTTTTGCTAGACATAAGAGACCATTAAGAGCATATCCACATTTAATGTGGTCTAAGTTAAAAATAAAATTGTTGAGGAGTTTCGGCTTTATTTCAATTTTTGAGTTCAATGTTAAACGGATGCAACTTTTAGACCGAGGTGTTTTACATATTTAACTCACAATTTCTATATTTTTTAAATATTTTTTTATTACCCAAAGCAAAATTTGAAAATATGGGCAACTAATTTTTCAATTTTGTTAGGTTAATAAAAACTAATTTTTAAGAATTAAAAAATGAATTCATTAATTTTTTGTTTAATTGAGCCTGTAAAAAAATTTGTAATTACTAGAGTATTAGTCCAGCATTTTTTTTTCTTTTTTGGGGCTTGGAAAAATATATTAATCAATGACGATTATAACATTTAGATATATGGGACGAATGACGGATATAACAACTAGACTTAGGTATTTTATGTACCTCATTCACAATTTATTTATTTTTTAATTCTTAAATTAAAAAAAAATTCAACAACCAATTTTTTATCAAAGTTGAGCTAATTAAAAAGTTTCATTTTATTAGAATATAAGCTCATTAAATTTTTTTTTAAGTGGGTTAAGTCCCAAATTATAAGAATAATGGCTCATTAAATTTTTTATTTAATTGAAATAATAAAAAAATAACCTTTTTAGATTTTGTTAAGGTTTTTTTTTTAGCTAGACATAAGAGATAATTAAGAGCATACCCACATCTAAAGTACTCTAAATTAAAAATAAAATTGTTGAGGAGTTTCGGCTTTGTTTCAATTTTTGAGTTCAATGTTTAACGGGTGCAACTTTTAGACCTAGGTGTTTTACTTATTTAACTCACAATTTCTATATTTTTTAAATATCGTTTTTTTACCCTAAGGAAAATTTAAAAATATAGGCAACTAATTTTTCAATTTTGTTAGGTTAATAAAAACTAATTTTTAAGAATTAAAAAATGAATTCATTAATTTTTTGTTTAATTGAGCCTGTAAAAAAATTTGTAATTACTAGAGTATTGGTCCAGCATTTTTTTTTGCTTTTTTGGGCCATGGAAAAACATATTAATCAATGACGATTATAACATTTAGATATATGGGACGAATGATGGATATAACAACTAGACTTATGCATTTTATTTAACTCGTTCACAATTTATTTTTTTTTAAATTCTTAAATTAAAAAAAATTCAGCAAGCAATTTTTAATCTAAGCTGAGCTAATAAAAAAGTTTCATTTTATTAGAATATAGGCTCATTAATTTTTTTTTTAAGTAAGTTATGTTTCAAATTATAAGAATAATGGCTCATTAAATTTTTTATTTAATTGGAATAATAAAAAAATAAACTTTTTAAAAATTTGTTAAGTTTTTTTTTTGCTAGACATAAGAAACAATTAAGAGCATACCCACATTTAATGTACTCTACATTAAAAATACAATCGTTGATGAGTTTTAACTTTGTTTCAATCTTTGAGTTCAATGTTACACGGATACAACTTTTAGACCTACGTGTTTTATTTATTTAACTCATAATTTGTGTGTTTTCTAAATATTTCTTTTATTACCCAAAGGAAATTTTTAAAATATGGGCAACTAATTTTTAAGAATTAAAAAACGAATTCATTAATTTTTTGTTTAATTGAGCCGATAAAAAACTTTGAAATTAATAAAATATTGGTCCATTAATTTTTTTGCTTTTTTGGGCCATGGAAAAAAATATTAATCAATGGCGATTATAACATTTAGATATATGAGACGAATGACGGATATAATAACTAGACTTAGGTATATTATGTACCTCGCTCACAATTTAATTTTTTTAAATTCTTAAATTAAAAAAAAAATCCAGCAACCAATTTTCAATCTATGTTGAGCTAATACAAAAGTTTCATTATTTTAGAATGTAGACTCATTATTTTTTTTTTAAGTGGGTTAAGTTTTAAATTATTAGAATAATGGCTCATTAAATTTTTATTTAATTGGAATGATAAAAAATAACCTTTTTAAATTTTGTTAAGGTTTTTTTTTTTTTTACTAGACATAAGAGACAATTAAGAGCATACCCATACGTAAAGTACACTAAATTGAAAATAAAATTGTTGAGGAGTTTCGACTTTGTTTCAGTCTTTGAGCTCAATGTTAAACGGATGCAAATTTTAGACCTCGGTGTTTTATTTATTTAATTTTAAATTTTTTTTTATTATCCAAAGGAAAATTTAAAAATATGGGCAACTAATTTTTCAATTTTGTTAGGTTGATAAAAACAAGTTTTTAAGAATTAAAATAAGAATTCATTAATTTTTTGTTTAATTGAGCCTGTAAAAAACATTGAAATTACTAGAGTATTGGTCCATTAATTTATTTTGCTTTGTTGGGCCATGGAAAAAAATATTAATCAATGACGATTATAACATTTAGATATACGAGACGAATGACGGATATGACAACTAGACTTAGATATTTTATGTACCTCGCTCACAATTTAATTTTTTTCAAATTCTTAAATTAAAAAAAAAATCAGCAACTAATTTTTAATCTAAGTTGAGCTAATAAAAAAGTTTCATTTTATTAGAATATAGGCTCATTAAATTTTTTTTAAGTGGGTTAAGTTTCAAATTATAAGAATAATGGCTCATTAAATATTTTATTTAATTGGAATAATAAAAAAATAACCTTTTATAAATTTGTTAAGTTTTTTTTTTTTGCTAGACATAAGAGACCATTAAGAGCATACCCACATTTGATGTTCTCTAAGTTAAAAATAAAATTGTTGAGGAGTTTCGGCTTTGTTTCAATTTTTGAGTTCCATGTTAAACGGACGCAACTTTTAGACCTAGGTGTTTTGCTCATTTAGCTCACAATTTCTGTATTTTTTAAATATTTTTTTATTACCCAAAGGAAAATTTAAAAATATGGGCAACTAATTTTTCAATTTTGTTAGGTTAATAAAAACAAATTTTTAAGAATTAAAAAATGAATTCATTAATTTTTTGTTTAATTGAGCCTGTAAAAAAATTTGAAATTACTAGAGCATTAGTCCAGCAATTTTTTTTGCTTCTTTGGGCCATGGAAAAATATATTAATCAATGAAGATTATAACATTTAGATATATGGGATGAAAGATGGATATAACAACCAGACTTAGGTATTTTATGTGCCTCGTTCACAATTTAATTTTTTTTAAATTCTTAAATTAAAAAAAAATTCAACAACCAATTTTTAATCTAAGTTGAGCTAATAAAAAAGATTCATTTTATTAGAATATAAGCTCATTAAATTTTTTTTTTAAGTAAGTTAAGTTGCAAATTATAAGAATAATGGCTCATTAAATTTTTTATTCAATTGAAATAATAAAAAAATAACCTATTTAAATTTTGTTAAGGTTTTTTTTTAGCTAGACATAAGAGATAATTAAGAGCATACCCACATCTAAAGTATTTTAAATTAAAAATAAAATTGTTGAGGAGTTTCCGCTTTGTTTTAATTTTTGAGTTCAATGTTAAACGGATGCAACTTTTAGACCTAGGTGTTTTACTCATTTAACTCACACTTTTTATATTTTTTAAATATTTTTTTATTACCAAAAGGAAAATTTAAAAATATGGGCAACTAATTTTTCAATTTTGTTAGGTTAATAAAAACTAATTTTAAGAATTAAAAAATGAATTCATTAATTTTTTGTTTAATTGAGCCTGCAAAAAAATTTGTAATTACTAGAGTATCGGTCCAGCTTTTTTTTTGCTTTATTGGGCCATGGAAAAATATATTAATCAATGACGATTATAACATTTAGATATATGGGACGAATGACGGATAAAACAACTAGACTTAGGCATTTTATTTAACTCGTTCACAATTTAATTTTTTTTAAATTCTTAAATTAAGAAAAAATTCAGTAAGCAATTTTTAATCTAAGTTGAGCTAATAAAAAAGTTTTATTTTATTAGAATATAGGCTCATTAATTTATTTTTTAAGTGGGTTATGTTTCAAATTATAAGAATAATGGCTAATTAAATTTCTTATTTAATTGGAATAATAAAAAAATAAACTTTTTAAAAATTTGTTATGTTTTTTTTTTTTGCTAGACATAAGAGACAATTAAGAACATACCCACATTTAAAGTACTCTAAATTAAAAATACAATTGTTGATGAGTTTCGACTTTGTTTCAATCTTTGAGTTCAATGTTACACGGATGCAACTTTTAGACCTAGGTGTTTTATTAATTTAACTCATAATTTGTGTGTTTTTTAAATATTTCTTTTATTACCCAAAGGAAATTTTTAAAATATGGGCAACTAATTTTTCAATTTTGTTAGGTTAATAAAAACTAATTTTTAAGAATTAAAAAACGAATTCATTAACTTTTTGTTTAATTCAGCCGATAAAAAACTTTGAAATTTCTAGAATATTGGTCCATTAATTTTTTTACTTTTTTGGGCCATGGAAACAAATATCAATGACGATTATAATATTTAGACATATGACACGAATGACGGATATAATAACTAGACTTAGGTATTTTATGTACCTCGCTCACAATTTAATTTTTTTCAAATTCTTAAATTAAAAAAAAAATTCAGCAACCAATTTTTAATCTAAGTTGAGCTAATAAAAAAGTTTCATTTTATTAGAATATAGGCTCATTAAATTTTTTTTAAGTGGGTTAAGTTTCAAATTATAAGAATAATGGCTCATTAAATATTTTATTTAATTGGAATAATAAAAAAATAACCTTTTATAAATTTGTTAAGTTTTTTTTTTTGCTAGATATAAGAGACCATTAAGAGCATACGTACATTTAATGTGGTCTAAGTTAAAAATAAAATTGTTGAGGAGTTTCGACTTTATTTCAATTTTTGAGTTCAATGTTAAACGGATGCAACTTTTAGACCTAGGTGTTTTACTTATTTAACTTGCAATTTCTGAATTTTTTAAATATTTTTTATTACTCAATGGAAAATTTAAAAATATGGGCAACTAAGTTTTCAATTTTTTTAGGTTAATAAAAACTAATTTTTAAGAATTAAAAAATGAATTCATTAATTTTTTTGTTTAATTGAGCCTGTAAAAAAATTTGAAATTACTAGAGTATTAGTCCAGCAATTTTTTTTGCTTCTTTGGGCCATGGAAAAATATATTAATCAATGACAATTATAACATTTAGATATATGGGACGAATGATGGATATAACAACTAGACTTAGGTATTTTATGTGCCTCTTTCACAATTTAATTTTTTTTAAATTCTTAAATTAAAAAAAAATTCAACAACCAATTTTTAATCTACGTTCAGCTAATAAAATTGTTTCATTTTATTAGAATATAGGCTCATTAAATTTTTTCCTTAAGTGGGTTAAGTTCCAAATTATAAGAATAATGGCTCATTAAATTTTATATTTAATTGAAATAATAAAAAAATAACCTTTTTCAATTTTGTTAAGGTTTTTTTTAGCTAGACATAAGAGATAATTAAGCGCATACCCACATCTAAAGTACTCTAAATTAAAAATAAAATTGTTGAGGAGTTTCGGCTTTGTTTCAATTTTTGAGTTCAATGTTAAACGGGTGCAACTTTTAGACCTAGGTGTTTTACTTATTTAACTCACAATTTCTATATTTTTTAAATATCTTTTTATTACACGGAGGAAAATTTAAAAATATGGGCAACTAATTTTTCAATTTTGTTAGATTAATAAAAACTAATTTTTAAGAATTAAAAAATGAATTCATTAATTTTTTGATTAATTGAGCCTGTAAAAAAATTTGTAATTACTAGAGTATTGGTCCAGCATTTTTTTTTCTTTTTTGGGCCATGGAAAAATATATTAATCACTGACGATTATAACATTTAGATATATGGGAAGAATGACGGATATAACAACTAGACTTAGGTATTTTATGTACCTCATTTACAATTTATTTTTTTTTTAAATTCTTAAATTAAAAAAAAATTCAACAACCAATTTTTAATCTAAGTTGAGCTAATAAAAAAGTTTCATTTTATTAGAATATAGGCTCATTAATTTTTTTTTTAAGTCGGTTAAGTTCCAAATTATGAGAATAATGGCTCATTAAATTTTTTATTTAATTGAAATAATAAAAAAATAACCTTTTTAAATTTTGTTAAGGTTTTTTTTTTAGCTAGACATAAGAGATAATTAAAAACATACCCACATCTAAAGTACTCTAAATTAAAAATAAAATTGTTGAGGAGTTTCAGATTTGTTTCAATTTTTTAGTTCAATGTTAAACGGATGCAACTTTTTGACCTAGGTGTTTTACTCATTTAACTCACAATTTCTATATTTTTTAAATATTTTTTTATTACTCTAAGGAAAATTTAAAAATATGGGCAAGTAATTTTTCAATTTTGTTAGGTTAATAAAAACTAATTTTTAAGAATTAAAAGATGAATTCATTAATTTTTTGTTTAATTGAGCCTGTAAAAAAATTTGTAATTACTAGAGTATTGGTCCAGCATTTTTTTTTGCTTTTTTGGTCCATGGAAAAATATATTAATCGATGACGATTATAACATTTAGATATATGGGACGAATGACGGATATAACAACTAGACTTAGCTATTTTATGTACCTCGTTCACAATTTATTTTTTTTTTAATTCTGAAATTAAAAAAAAATTCAACAGCCAATTTTTAATCTAAGATGAGCTAATAAAAAAGTTTCATTTTATTAGAATATAGGCTCATTAAATTTTTTTTAAGTGGGTTAAGTTTCAAATTATAAGAATAATGGCTCATTAAATATTTTATTTAATTGGAATAATAAAAAAATAACCTTTTACAAATTTGTTAAGTTTTTTTTTTTTTGCTAGACATAAGAGACCATTAAGAGCATACCCACATTTAATGTGCTCTAAGTTAAAAATAAAATTTTTGAGGAGTTTCGGCTTTATTTCAATTTTTGAGTTCAATATTAAACGGATGCAACTTTTAGACCTAGGTGTTTTACTTATTTAACTCACAATTTCTATATTTTTTAAATATTTTTTTATTACCCAATGGAAAATTTAAAAATATGGGCAACTAATTTTTAAATTTTTTGGGGTTAATAAAAACAAATTTTTAAGAATTAAAATATGAATTCATTAATTTTTTGTTTCATTGAGCCTGTAAAAAAATTTGAAATTACTAGAGTATTGGTCCAGCAATTTTTTTTGCTTCTTTGGGCCATGGAAAAATATATTAATCAATGACGATTATAACATTTAGATATATGGGACGAATGATGGATATAACAACTAGACTTAGGTATTTTATGTGCCTCGTTCATAATTTAATTTTTTGTAAATTCTTAAATTAAAAAAAAATTCAACAACCAATTTTTAATCTAAGTTGAGCTAATAAAAATGTTTCATTTTATTAGAATATAGGCTCATTAAATTTTTTCCTTAAGTGGGTTAAGTTTCAAATTATAAGAATAATGGCTCATTAAATTTTTTATTTAATTGAAATAATAAAAAAATAACCTTTTTAAATTTTGTTAAGGTTTTTTTTTAGCTAGACATAAGAGATAATTAAAAACATACCCACATCTAAAGTAATCTAAATTAAAAATAAAATTGTTGAGGAGTTTCGGATTTGTTTCAATTTTTGAGTTCAATGTTAAACGGATGCAACTTTTTGACGTAGGTGTTTTACTCATTTAACTCACAATTTCTATATTTTTTAAATATTTTTTTATTACCCTAAGGAAAATTTAAAAATATGGGCAACTAATTTTTCAATTTTGTTAGGTTAATAAAAACTAATTTTTAAGAATTAAAAGATGAATTCATTAATTTTTTGTTTAATTGAGCCTGTAAAAAAATTTGTAATTATTAGAGTATTGGTCCGGCATTTTTTTTTCTTTTTTGGTCCATGGAAAAATATATTAATCAATGACGATTATAACATTTAGATATATGGGACGAATGACGAATATAACAACTAGACTTAGGTATTTTATGTACCTCGTTCACAATTTAATTTTTTTTTTAAATTCTTAATTTAAAAAAAATTCAACAGCCAATTTTTAATCTAAGATGAGCTAATAAAAAAGTTTCATTTTATTAGAATATAGGCTCATTAAATTTTTTTTAAGTGGGTTAAGTTTCAAATTATAAGAATAATGGCTCATTAAATATTTTATTTAATTGGAATAATAAAAAAATAACCTTTTAAAAATTTGTTAAGTTTTTTTTTTTTTTTGCTAGACATAAGAGACCATTAAGAGCATACCCACATTTAATGTGCTCTAAGTTAAAAATAAAATTTTTGTGGAGTTTCGGCTATATTTCAATTTTTGAGTTCAATGTTAAACGGATGCAACTTTTAGACCTAGGTGTTTTACTTATTTAACTCACAATTTCTATATTTTTTAAATATTTTTTTATTACCCAATGGAAAATTTAAAAATATGGGCAACTAATTTTTAAATTTTTTGGGGTTAATAAAAACAAATTTTTAAGAATTAAAAAATGAATTCATTAATTTTTTGTTTCATTGAGCCTGTAAAAAAATTTGAAATTACTAGAGTATTGGTCCAGCAATTTTTTTTGCTTCTTTGGGCCATGGAAAAATATATTAATCAATAATGATTATAACATTTAGATATGTGGGACGAATGATGGATATAACAACTAGACTTAGGTATTTTATGTGCCTCATTCACAATTTAATTTTTTTTAAATTCTTAAATCAAGAAAAAATTCGACAACCAATTTTTAATCTAAGTTGAGCTAATAAAAATGTTTCATTTTATTAGAATATAGGCTCATTAAATTTTTTCATTAAGTGGGTTAAGTTCCAAATTATAAGAATAATGGCTCATTAAATTTTTAATTTAATTGAAATAATAAAAAAATAACCTTTTTAAATTTTGTTAAGGTTTTTTTTTAGCTAGACATAAGAGATAATTAAAAACATACCCACATCTAAAGTACTCTAAATTAAAAATAAAATTGTTGAGGAGTTTCGGATTTGTTTCAATTTTTGAGTTCAATGTTAAACGGATGCAACTTTTAGACCTAGGTGTTTTACTCATTTAACTCACAATTTCTATATTTTTTAAATATTTTTTTATTACCCAAAGGAAAATTTAAAAATATAGGCAACTAATTTTTCAATTTTGTTAGGTTAATAAAAACTAATTTTTAAGAATTAAAAAATGAATTCATTAATTTTTTGTTTAATTGAGCCTGTAAAACAATTTGTAATTACTAGAGTATTGGTCGAGCATTTTTTTTTGCTTTTTTGGGCCATGGAAAAATATATTAATCAATGACGATTATAAAATTTAGATATATGGGACGAATGACGAATATATCAACTAGACTTAGGTATTTTATGTACCTCGTTCACAATTTAATTTTTTTTTAAATTCTTAAATTAAAAAAAAAATTCAACAGCCAATTTTTAATCTACGATGAGCTAATAAAAATGTTTCTTTTTATTAGAATACAGGCTCATTAAATTTTTTTTAAGTGAGTTAAGTTTCAAATTATAAGAATAATGGCTCATTAAATATTTTATTTAATTGGAATAATAAAAAAATAACCTTTTACAAATTTGTTAAGCTTTTTTTTTTTTTTGCTAGAAATAAGAGACCATTAAGAGCATACCCATATTTAATGTGCTCTAAGTTAAAAATAAAATTTTTGAGGAGTTTCGGCTTTATTTCAATTTTTGAGTTCAATGTTAAACGGATGCAACTTTTAGACCTAGGTGTTTTACTTATTTAACTCACAATTTCTATATTTTTTAAATATTTTTTTAGTACCCAATGGAAAATTTAAAAATATGGGCAACTAATTTTTAAATTTTTTGGGGTTAATAAAAACAAATTTTTAAGAATTAAAAAATGAATTCATTAATTTTTTGTTTAATTGAGCCTATAAAAAAATTTGAAATTACTAGAGTATTGGTCCAGCAATTTTTTTTGCTTCTTTGGGCCATGGAAAAATATATTAATCAATAACGATTATAACATTTAGATATATGGGACGAATGATGGATATAACAACTAGACTTAGGTATTTTATGTACCTCGTTCACATTTTAATTTTTTTAAAATTCCTAAATTAAAAAAAAAATTCAGCAACCAATTTTTAATCTAAGTTGAGCTAATAAAAAAGTTTCATTATTAGAATATAGGCTCATTAATTTTTTTTTTAAGTGGGTTAAGTTCCAAATTATTAATGAGCCTACATTCTAATAAAATGAAACTTTTTTATTAGCTCAACTTAGATTAAAAATTGCTTGCTGAATTTTTTTTTAATTTAAGAATTTAAAAAAATTAAATTGTGAGCGAGGTACATAAAATACCTAAGTCAAGTTGTTATATCCGTCATTCGTCTCATATATCTAAATGTTATAATCGTCATTGATTAATATATTTTTCCATGGCCCAAAAAAGCAAAAAAAAATTGCTGGACCAATACTCTAGTAATTTCAAATTTTTTTTACAGGCTCAATTAAACAAAAAATTAATAAATTCATTTTTTAATTCATAAAAGTTAGTTTCTATTAGCCTAACAAAATTGAAAAATTAGTTGCCCATAGTTTTAAATTTTCCTTTGGGCAATAAATAAAACACACAAATTGTGAGTTAAATAAATAAAACACTAAGGTCTAGATGTTGCATCCGTTTAACATTGAACTCAAAGATTGAAACAAAGTCGAAACTCCTCAACAATTTTGTTTTTAATTTAGATTACTTTGAATGTGGGTATGCTCTGAATTGTCTCTTATGTCTAGCTAAAAAAAAAACCTTAACAAAATTTAAAAAGGTTATTTTTTTATTATTCCAATTAAATAAAAAATTTAATGTGCCATTATTCTTATAATTTGAAACTTAACCCACTTTAAAAAAAAAAAAAAATTTAATGAGCCTATATTCTAATAAAATGAAACTTTTTTATTAGCTCAACTTAGATTAAAAATTGTTTGCTGAATTTTTTTTTTAATTTAAGAATTTAAAAAAAATTAAATTGTGAGCGAGGTACATAAAATACCTAAGTCAAGTTGATATATCCGTCATTCGTCTCATATATCTAAATGTTATAATCATCATTGATTAATATATTTTTCCATGGCCCAAAAAAGCAAAAAAAATTGCTGGACCAATACTCTAGTAATTTCAAATTTTTTTACAGGCTGAATTAAACAAAAAATTAATAAATTCATTTTTTAATTCTTAAAAATTAGTTTCATTAGCCTAACAAAATTGAAAAATTAGTTGCCCATATTTTTAAATTTTCCTTTGGGCAATAAAAAAAATTTAAAAAACACACAAATTGTGAGTTAAATATATAAAATACCAAGGTCTAAAACTTGCATCCGTTTAACATTGAACTCAAAGATTGAAACAAAGTCAAAACTCCCCAACAATTTTATTTTTAATTTAGAGTACTTTAAATGTGGGTATGCTTTTAATTGTCTCTTATGTCTAGCTAAAAAAAAAACCTTAACAAAATTTAAAAGGTCATTTTTTTATTATTCCAATTAAATAAAAAATTTAATGAGCCATTATTCTTATAATTTGAAACTTAACCCACATAAAAATAAAAGTTAATGAGCCTATATTTTAATAAAATGAAACTTTTTTATTAGTTCAACTTAGATTAAAAATTGGTTGCTGAATTTTTTTTTAATTTAAGAATTTAAAAAAAATTAAATTGCGAGTGAGGTACATAAAATAACTAAGTCTAGTTGTTATATCCATCATTGGTCTCATATATCTAAATATTATAATCGTCATTGATTAATATTTTTTTCCATGGCCCAAAAAAGCAAAAAATTAATGGACCAATATTCTAGTAATTTCAAAGTTTTTTATCGGCTCAATTAAACAAAAAATTAATGAATTCATTTTTTACTTCTTAAAAATTAGTTTTTATTAACCTAAAAAAATTGAAAAATTAGTTGCCCATATTTTTAAAATTTCCTTTGGGTAATAAAAGAAATATTTAAAAAACACACAAATTGTGAGTTAAATAAATAAAACACCTAGATCCAAAAGTTGCATCCGTGTAACATTGAACTCAAAGATTGAAACAAAGCCAAAACTCCTCAACAATTGTATTTTTAATTTAGAGTACTTTAAATATGGGTATGCTCTTAATTGTCTCTTATGTCTAGCAAAAAAAAAAACTTAACAAAATTTTAAAATGTTATTTTTTTTATTATTCCAATTAAATAAAAAATTTAATGAGCCATTATTCTTATAATTTAAAACTTAACCCACTTAAAAAAAAATTTAATGAGCCTACATTTTAATAAAATGAAACTTGTTTATTAGCTCAACTTTGATTAAAAATTGGTTGCTGAATTTTTTTTTTAATTTAAGAATTTAAAAAAAAATAAATTGTGAGCGAGGTACATAAAATACCTAAGTCTAGTTGTTATATCCGTCATTCTTCTCATATATCTAAATATTATAATCATTATTGATTAATATTTTTTTTCCATGGCCCAAAAAAGCAACAAAAAGTTAATGGACTAATACTCTAGTAATTTCAATGTTTTTTACAGGCTCAATTAAACAAAAAATTAATGAATTCATATTTTAATTCTTAAAAATTAGTTTTTATTAACCTAAAAAAATTGAAAAATTTGTTGCCCATATTTTTAAATTTTCCTTTGGATAATAAAAAAATATTTAAAATTAAATAAATAAAACATCTAGGTCTAAAAATTGCATCCGTTTAACATTAAACACAATGACTGAAAAAAGGTCGAAATTCCCCTACAATTTTATTTTTAATTTAGAGTACTTTAAATGTGGGTATGCTCTTAATTGTCTCTTATGTCTAGCTAAAAAAAAACCTTAAGAAAATTTAAAAAGGTTATTTTTTTATTATTCCAATTAAATAAAAATTTAATGAGCCATTATTCTAATAATTTGAAATTTAACCCACTTAAAAAAAATTAATGAGCGTACATTCTAATGAAACGAAATTTTTTTATTAGCTCAACTTAGATTAAAAATTGCTTGCTGAATTTGTTTTTAATTTAACAATTTAAAAAAAAAAATAAATTCTGAGTGAGGTACATAAAATACCAAAGTCTAGTTGTTATATTTGTCATTCGTGTCATATATCTAAATATTATAATCATCATTGATTAATATATTTTTCCATGGCCCAAAAAAGCAAAAAAAAATTACTGGACCAATATTCTAGTAATTTCAAATTTTTTTATAGGCTCAATTAAACAAAAAATTAATAAATTCATTTTTAAATTCTTAAAAATTAGTTTTTATTAACCTAACAAAATTGAAAAATTAGTTGCCCATATTTTTAAAATTTCCTTTGGGTCATAAAAGAAATATTTAAAAAACACACAAATTATGAGTTAAATAAATGAAACACCTAGGTCTAAAAGTTGCATCGTGTTACATTAAACTCAAAGATTGAAACAAAGTCAAAACTCCTCAACAATTTTATTTTTAATTTAGAGTACTTTAAATATGGGTATGCTCTTAATTGTCTCTTATGTCTAGAAAAAAAAAACTTAACAAATTTTTAAAATGTTATTTTTTTATTATTCCAATTAAATAAAAAATTTAATGAGTCATTATTCTTATAATTTGAAACTTAACCCACTTAAAAAAAAATTAATGAGCCTACATTCTAATAAAATGAAACTTTTTTATTAGCTCAACTTAGATTAAAAATTGCTTCCTGAATTTTTTATTAATTTAAGAATTTAAAAAAAAATAAATTGTAAGCGAGATACGTAAACTACCTAAGTCTAGTTGTTATATTCGTCATTCGTCTCATATATCTAAATATTATAATCGTCCTTGATTAATATTTTTTTCCATGGCCCAAAAAAGCAAAAAAAAATTAATGGACCAATACTCTAGTAATTTCAATGTTTTTTACAGGTTCAATTAAACAAAAAATTAATGAATTCATATTTTAATTCTTAAAAATTACTTTTTATTAACCTAACAAAATTAAAAAATTAGTTGCCCATATTTTTAAGTTTTCCTTTGGATGATAAAAAAATATTTAAAATTAAATAAATAAAACACCTAGGTCTAAAAGTTGCATCCGTTTAACATTAAACACAATGACTGAAAAAAAGTCGAAATTCCCCTACAATTTTATTTTTAATTTAGAGTACTTTAAATGTGGGTATGCTCTTAATTGTCTCATATGTCTAGCTAAAAAGAAAACCTTAAGGAAATTTAAAAAGGTTATTTTTTTATTATTCCAATTAAATAAAAATTTAATGAGCCATTATTCTAATAATTTAAAACTTAACCCACTTAAAAAAAAATTAATGAGATAAAATGAAACTTTTTTATTAGCTTAACTTAGATTAAAAATTGCTTGCTGAATTTGTTTTTAATTTAAGAATTTAAAAAAAAAATTAAATTCTAAGCGAGGTACATAAAATACCTAAGTCTGGTTGTTATATCCGTCATTCGTCTCATATATCTAAATGTTATAATCGTCATTGATTAGTATATTTTTCCATGGCCCAAAAAAGCAAAAAAAATTGCTGGACTAATAATACTCTAGTAATTTCAAATTTTTTTAACACGCTCAATTAAACAAAAAATTAATAAATTCATTTTTTAATTCTTAAAATTTAGTTTTTATTAACCTAACAAAATTGAAAAATTAGTTGTCCATATTTTTAAAATTTCCTTTGGGTCATAAAAGAAATATTTAAAAAACACACAAATTATGAGTTAAATAAATGAAACACCTAGGTCTAAAAGTTGCATCGTGTTACATTAAACTCAAAGATTGAAACAAAGTCAAAACTCCTCAATAATTGTATTTTTAATTTAGAGTACTTTAAATATGGGTATGCTCTTAATTGTCTCTTATGTCTAAAAAAAAAAAAACTTAACAAATTTTTAAAATGTTATTTTTTTATTATTCCAATTAAATAAAAAATTTAATGAGTCATTATTCTTATAATTTGAAACTTAATCCACTTAAAAAAAAATTAATGAGCCTACATTCTAATAAAATGAAACTTTTTTATTAGCTCAACTTAGATTAAAAATTGCTTCCTGAATATTTTATTAATTTAAGAATTTTAAAAAAAAATAAATTGTAAGCGAGATACGTAAAATACCTAAGTCTAGTTGTTATATCCGTCATTCGTCTCATATATCTAAATATTATAATCGTCTTTGATTAATATTTTTTTCCATGGCCCAAAAAAGCAAAAAAAAATTAATGGACCAATACTCTAGTAATTTCAATGTTTTTTACAGGTTCAATTAAACAAAAAATTAATGAATTCATATTTTAATTCTTAAAAATTACTTTTTATTAACCTAACAAAATTAAAAAATTAGTTGCCCATATTTTTAAGTTTTCCTTTGGATGATAAAAAAATATTTAAAATTAAATAAATAAAACACCTAGGTCTAAAAGTTGCATCCGTTTAACATTAAACACAATGACTGAAAAAAAGTCGAAATTCCCCTACAATTTTATTTTTAATTTAGAGTACTTTAAATGTGGGTATGCTCTTAATTGTCTCATATGTCTAGCTAAAAAGAAAACCTTAAGGAAATTTAAAAAGGTTATTTTTTTATTATTCCAATTAAATAAAAATTTAATGAGCCATTATTCTAATAATTTAAAACTTAACCCACTTAAAAAAAAAATTAATGAGATAAAATGAAACTTTTTTATTAGCTTAACTTAGATTAAAAATTGCTTGCTGAATTTGTTTTTAATTTAAGAATTTAAAAAAAAAATTAAATTCTAAGCGAGGTACATAAAATACCTAAGTCTGGTTGTTATATCCGTCATTCGTCTCATATATCTAAATGTTATAATCGTCATTGATTAGTATATTTTTCCATGGCCCAAAAAAGCAAAAAAAAATTGTTGGACTAATACTCTAGTAATTTCAAATTTTTTTAACACGCTCACTTAAACAAAAAATTAATAAATTCATTTTTTAATTCTTAAAATTTAGTTTTTATTAACCTAAAAAAAATTGAAAAATTAGTTGCCCATATTTTTAAAATTTCCTTTGGGTCATAAAAGAAATATTTAAAAAACACACAAATTATGAGTTAAATAAATGAAACACCTAGGTTTAAAAGTTGCATCGTGTTACATTAAACTCAAAGATTGAAACAAAGTCAAAACTCCTCAACAATTGTATTTTTAATTTAGAGTACTTTAAATATGGGTATGCTCTAATTGTCTCTTATGTCTAGAAAAAAAAAACTTAACAAATTTTTAAAATGTTATTTTTTTATTATTCCAATTAAATAAAAAATTTAATGAGTCATTATTCTTATAATTTGAAACTTAACCCACTTAAAAAAAAAATTAATGAGCCTACATTCTAATAAAATGAAACTTTTTTATTAGCTCAACTTAGATTAAAAATTGCTTCTTGAATTTTTTATTAATTTAAGAATTTAAAAAAAACTAAATTGTAAGCGAGATACGTAAAATACTTAAGTCTAGTTGTTATATCCGTCATTCGTCTCATATATCTAAATATTATAATCGTCCTTGATTAATATTTTTTTTCCATAGCCCAAAAAAGCAAAAAAAAATTAATGGACCAATACTCTAGTAATTTCAATATTTTTTACAGGTTCAATTAAACAAAAAATTAATGAATTCATATTTTAATTCTTAAAAATTACTTTTTATTAACCTAACAAAATTAAAAAATTAGTTGCCCATATTTTTATGTTTTCCTTTGGATGATAAAAAAATATTTAAAATTAAATAAATAAAACACCTAGGTCTAAAAGTTGCATCCGTTTAACATTAAACACAATGACTGAAAAAAAGTCGAAATTCCCCTACAATTTTATTTTTAATTTAGAGTACTTTAAATGTGGGTATGCTCTTAATTGTCTCATATGTCTAGCTAAAAAGAAAACCTTAAGGAAATTTAAAAAGGTTATTTTTTTTATTATTCCAATTAAATAAAAATTTAATGAGCCATTATTCTAATAATTTAAAACTTAACCCACTTAAAAAAAAATTAATGAGATAAAATGAAACTTTTTTATTAGCTTAACTTAGATTAAAAATTGCTTGCTGAATTTATTTTTAATTTAAGAATTTAAAAAAATAAATAAATTCTGAGCGAGATACATAAAATACCTAAGTCTGGTTGTTATATCCGTCATTCGTCTCATATATCTAAATGTTATAATCGTCATTGATTAGTATATTTTTCCATGGCCCAAAAAAGCAAAAAAAATTGTTGGACTAATACTCTAGTAATTTCAAATTTTTTTAACACGCTCAATTAAACAAAAAATTAATAAATTCATTTTTTAATTCTTAAAATTTAGTTTTTATTAACCTAAAAAAATTGAAAAATTAGTTGCCCATATTTTTAAAATTTCCTTTGGGTCATAAAAGAAATATTTAAAAAACACACAAATTATGAGTTAAATAAATGAAACACCTAGGTCTAAAAGTTGCATCGTGTTACATTAAACTCAAAGATTGAAACAAAGTCAAAACTCCTCAACAATTGTATTTTTAATTTAGAGTACTTTAAATATGGGTATGCTCTTAATTGTCTCTTATGTCTAGAAAAAAAAAAACCTAACAAATTTTTAAAATGTTATTTTTTTATTATTCCAATTAAATAAAAAATTTAATGAGTCATTATTCTTATAATTTGAAACTTAATCCACTTAAAAAAAAATTAATGAGCCTACATTCTAATAAAATGAAACTTTTTTATTAGCTCAACTTAGATTAAAAATTGCTTCCTGAATATTTTATTAATTTAAGAATTTAAAAAAAAAATAAATTGTAAGCGAGATACGTAAAATACCTAAGTCTAGTTGTTATATCCGTCATTCGTCTCATATATCTAAATATTATAATCGTCCTTGATTAATATTTTTTTCCATGGCCCAAAAAAGCAAAAAAAAATTAATGGACCAATACTCTAGTAATTTCAATGTTTTTTACAGGTTCAATTAAACAAAAAATTAATGAATTCATATTTTAATTCTTAAAAATTACTTTTTATTAACCTAACAAAATTAAAAAATTAGTTGCCCATATTTTTAAGTTTTCCTTTGGATGATAAAAAAATATTTAAAATTAAATAAATAAAACACCTAGGTCTAAAAGTTGCATCCGTTTAACATTAAACACAATGACTGAAAAAAAGTCGAAATTCCCCTACAATTTTATTTTTAATTTAGAGTACTTTAAATGTGGGTATGCTCTTAATTGTCTCATATTTCTAGCTAAAAAGAAAACCTTAAGGAAATTTAAAAAGGTTATTTTTTTATTATTCCAATTAAATAAAAATTTAATGAGCCATTATTCTAATAATTTAAAACTTAACCCACTTAAAAAAAATTAATGAGATAAAATGAAACTTTTTTATTAGCTTAACTTAGATTAAAAATTGCTTGCTGAATTTGTTTTTAATTTAAGAATTTAAAAAAAAAATTAAATTCTGAGCGAGGTACATAAAATACCTAAGTCTGGTTGTTATATCCGTCATTCGTCTCATATATCTAAATGTTATAATCGTCATTGATTAGTATATTTTTCCATGGCCCAAAAAAGCAAAAAAAATTGCTGGACCAATACTCTAGTAATTTCAAATTTTTTTAACACGCTCAATTAAACAAAAAATTAATAAATTCATTTTTTAATTCTTAAAATTTAGTTTTTATAAACCTAAAAAAATTGAAAAATTAGTTGCCCATATTTTTAAAATTTCCTTTGGGTCATAAAAGAAATATTTAAAAAACACACAAATTATGAGTTAAATAAATAAAACACCTAGGTCAAAAAGTTGCATCGTGTAACATTAAACTCAAAGATTGAAACAAAGTCAAAACTCCTCAACAATTGTATTTTTAATTTAGAGTACTTTAAATATGGGTATGCTCTTAATTGTCTCTTATGTCTAGCAAAAAAAAAAACTTAACAAATTTTTAAAATGTTATTTTTTTAATATTCCAATTAAATAAAAAATGTAATGAGCCATTATTCTTATAATTTGAAAGTTAACCCACCTAAAAAAAAAAATTAATGGGCCTATATTTTAATAAAATGAAACTTTTTTATTAGCTCAACTTAGATTAAAAATTGGTTGATGAATATTTTTTTTTAATTTAAGAATTAAAAAAGAAATTAAATTGTGAGTGAGGTACATAAAATAACTAAGTCTAGTTGTTATATCCATCATTCGTCTCATATATCTAAATATTATAATCGTCATTGATTAATATTTTTTTCCATGGCCCAAAAAAGTAAAAAATTAATGGACCAATATTCTAGTAATTTCAAAGTTTTTTATCGAGTCAATTAAACAAAAAAATTAATGATCTCGTTTTTTAATTCTTAAAAATTAGTTTTTATTAACCTAACAAAATTGAAAAATTAGTTGCTCATATTTTTAAAATTTCCTTTGGGTCATAAAAGAAATATTTAAAAAACACACAAATTATGAGTTAAATAAATAAAACACCTAGGTCAAAAAGTTGCATTGTGTAACATTAAACTCAAAGATTGAAACAAAGTCAAAACTCCTCAACAATTGTATTTTTAATTTAGAGTACTTTAAATATGGGTATGCTCTTAATTGTCTCTTATGTCTATAAAAAAAAAACTTAACAAATTTTTAAAATGTTATTTTTTTTAATATTCCAATTAAATAAAAAATATAATGAGCCATTATTCTTATAATTTGAAAGTTAACCCACCTAAAAAAAAAAAATTAAAGAGCCTACATTCTAATAAAATGAAACTTTTTAATTAACTCAACTTAGATTAAAAATTGGTTGCAAATTTTTTTTTTAATTTAAGAATTAAAAAAAAATAAATTGTGAGCGAGGTACATAAAATACCTAAGTCTAGTTTTATATCCGTCATTCGTCTCATATATCTAAATATTATAATTGTCATTGATTAATATTTTTTTCCATGGCCCAAAAAGCAAAAAAAAAATAATGGACCAATACTCTAGTAATTTCAATGTTTTTTACAGGTTCAATTAAACAAAAAATTAATGAATTCATATTTTAATTCTTAAAAATTAGTTTTTATTAACCTAACAAAATTGAAAAATTAGTTGCCCATATTTTTAAGTTTTCCCTTGGATGATAAAAAAATATTTAAAATTAAATAAATAAAACACCTAGGTCTAAAAGTTGCATCCGTTTAACATTGAACGCAAAGACTGAAAAAAAGTCGAAATACCTCTACAATTTTATTTTTAATTTAGAGTACTTTAAATGTGGGTATGCTCTTAATTGTCTCTTATGTCTAGCTAAAAAAAAACCTTAAGAAAATTTAAAAAGGTTATTTTTTTATTATTCCAATTAAATAAAAATTTAATGAGCCATTATTCTAATAATTTGAAACTTAACCCACTTAAAAAAAAAATTAATGAGCCTACATTCTAATAAAATGAAACTTTTTTACTAGCTTAACTTAGATTAAACATTGCTTGCTGAATTTGTTTTTAATTTAAGAATTTAAAAAAAAATTAAATTCTGAGCGAGGTACATAAAATACCTAAGTCTAGTTGTTATATCCGTCATTCGTCTCATATATCTAAATGTTATAATCGTCATTGATTAATATATTTTTCCATGGCCCAAAAAAGCAAAAAAAATTGCTGGACCAATACTCTAGTAATTTCAAATTTTTTTACAGGTTCAATTAAACAAAAAATTAATAAATTCATTTTTTAATTCTTAAAAATTAGTTTTTATTAACCTAACAAAATTGAAAAATTAGTTGCCCATATTTTTAAATTTTCCTTTGTGCAATAAAAGAAATATTTAAAAAACACACAAATTGTGAGTTAAATAAATAAAATACCTAGGTCTAAAAGTTGCATCTATGTAACATTGAACTCAAAGATTGAAACAAAGCCAAAACTCCTCAGCAATTGTATTTTTAATTTAGAGTATTTTAAATGTGGGTATGCTCTTAATTGTCTCTTATGTCTAGCAAAAAAAAAAACTTAACAAATTTTTAAAATGTTATTTTTTTATTATTCCAATTAAAAAAAATTTTAATTAGCCATTATTCTTATAATTTGAAACTTAACCCACTTAAAAAAAAAATTAATGAGCCTATATTCTAATAAAATGAAACTTTTTAATTAGCTCAACTTAGATTAAAAATTGGTTGCTGAATTTTTTTTAATTTAAGAATTAAAAAAAAAATTGCGAGCGAGGTAAATAAAATACCTAAGTCCAGTTGTTATATCCGTCATTCATCTAATATATCTAAATATTATAATCGTCATTGATTAATATATTTTTTTTCATGGCCCAAAAAAGCAAAAAAAATTAATGGACCAGTACTCTAATAATTTCAATGTTTTTTACAGGCTCAATTAAACAAAAAATTAGTGAATTTATATTTTAATTCTTGAAAATTAGTTTTTATTAACCTAACAGAATTGAAAAATTAGTTGCCCAAATTTTTAAGTTTTCCTTTGGATGATAAAAAAATATTTAAAATTAAATAAATAAAACACCTAGATCTAAAAGTTGCATCCGTTTAACATTGAACTCAAAGATTGAAACAAAGTCGAAACTCTTCAATAATTTTATTTTTTATTTAAAGTACTTTAAAAATTGGTTGCAGAATATTTTTTTTAATTTAAGAATTTAAAAAAAAAATTAAATTGTGAATGAGGTACATAAAATAACTAAGTTTAGTTGTTATATCCATCATTCGTCTCATATATCTAAATATTATAATCGTCATTGATTAATATTTTTTTCCATGGCCCAAAAAAGCAAAAAATTAATGGACCAATATTCTAGTAATTTCAAAGTTTTTTATCGGCTCAATTAAACAAAAAATTAATGAACTCATTTTTTAATTCTTAAAAATTAGTTTTTATCAACCTAACAAAATTGAAAAATTAGTTGCCCATATTTTTAAAATTTCCTTTGGGTCATAAAAGAAATATTTAAAAAACACACAAATTATGAGTTAAATAAATAAAACACATAGGTCAAAAAGTTGCATCGTGTAACATTAAACTCAAAGATTAAAACAAAGTCAAAACTCCTCAACAATTATATTTTTAATTTAGAGTACTTTAAATATGGGTATGCTCTTAATTGTCTCTTATGTCTAGCAAAAAGAAAAAACTTAACAAATTTTTAAAATATTATATTTTTATTATTCCAATTAAATAAAAAATTTAATGAGCCATTACTCTTATAATTTGAAACTTAACCCACATAAAAAAAATTTAATGAGCCTATATTGTAATAAAATGAAACTTTTTTATTAGACCAACTTGGATTAAAAATTGGTTGCTGAATTTATTTTTAATTTAAGAATTTAAAAAAAAAATTAAATTGTGAGTGAGGTACATAAAATAACTAAGTCTAGCTGTTATATCCATCATTCGTCTCATATATCTAAATATTATAATCGTCATTGATTAATATTTTTTTCCATGGCCCAAAAAAGCAAAAAATTAATGGACCAATATTCTAGTAATTTCAAAGTTTTTTATTGGCTCAATTAAACAAAAAATTACTGAATTTATTTTTTAATTCTTAAAAATTAGTTTTCTCTAACCTAACAAAATTGAAAAATTAGTTGCCCATATTTTTAAAATTTCCTTTGGGCAATAAAAGAAATATTTAAAAAACACAAAAATTTATGAGTTAAATAAATAAAACACCTAGGTCAAAAAGTTGCATCGTGTAACATTAAACTCAAAGATTGAAACAAAGTCAAAACTCCTCAACAATTGTATTTTTAATTTAGAGTACTTGAAATATGGGTATGCTCTTAATTGTCTCCTATGTCTAGCAAAAAAAAAAACTTAACAAATTTTTAAAATGTTATTTTTTTAATATTCCAATTAAATAAAAAATGTAATGAGCCATTATTCTTATAATTTGAAACTTAACCCACCTAAAAAAAAATTAATAAGCCTATATTCTAATAAAATGAAACTTTTTAATTAGCTCAACTTAGATTAAAAATTTGTTGCTGATTTTTTTTTTAATTTAAGAATTAAAAAAAAATTAATTTGTGAGTGAGGTACATAAAATAACTAAGTCTAGTTATTATATCTATCATTCGTCTTATATATCTAAATGTTATAATCGTCATTGATTAATATTTTTTAACATGGCCCAAAAAGCAAAAAAAAAATTAATGGACCGATACGCTAGTAATTTCAATGTTTTTTACAGGCTCAATTAAACAAAAAATTAATGAATTCATATTTTAATTCTTAAAAATTAGTTTTTATTAACCTAACAAAATTGAAAAATTAGTTGCCCATATTTTTAAGTTTTCCTTTGGATGATAAAAAAATATTTAAAATTAAATAAATAAAACACCTAGGTCTAAAAGTTGCATCCGTTTAACATTGAACTCAAAGACTGAAAAAAAGTTGAAATTCCTCTTCAATTTTATTTTTTATTTAGAGAACTTTAAATGTGGGTATGCTCTTAATTGTCTCTAATGTCTAGCTAAAAAAAAAACCTTAAGAAAATTTAAAAAGGTTCTTTTTATTATTCCAATTAAATAAAAATTTAATGAGCCATTATTCTAATAATTTGAAATTTAACCCACTTAAAAAAAATTAATGAGCCTACATTTTAATAAAACGAAATTTTTTTATTAGCTCAACTTAGATTAAAAATTGCTTGTTGAATTTGTTTTTAATTTAACAATTTAAAAAAAATTAAATTCTGAGCGAGGTACATAAAATACCTAAGTCTAGTTGTTATATTCGTCATTTGTGTGATATATCTAAATGTTATAATCATCATTGATTTATATATTTTTCCATGGCCCAACAAAGCAAAAAAAATTGCTGGACCAATACTCTAGTAATTTCAAATTTTTTTACAGGCTCAATTAAACAAAAAATTAATAAATTCATTTTTTAATTCTTAAAAATTAGTTTTTATTAACCTAACAAAATTGAAAAATTAGTTGCCCATATTTTTAAATTTTCCTTTATGCAATAAAAGAAATATTTAAAAAACACACAAATTGTGAGTTAAATAAATAAAACACCTAGGTCTAAAAGTTGCATCTATGTAACATTGAACTCAAAGATTAAGCAAAGCCAAAACTCCTCAGCAATTGTATTTTTAATTTAGAGTACTTTAAATGTGAGTATGCTCTTAATTGTCTCTTATGTCTGTAAAAAAAAAAAGTTAACAAATTTTTAAAATGTTATTTTTTTTATTATTCCAATTAAATAAAAATTTAATGAGCCATTATTCTTATAATTTGAAACTTAACCCACTTAAAAAAAATTTAATGAGCCTTTATTCTAATAAAATGAAACTTTTTAATTAGCTCAACTTAGATTAAAAATTGGTTGCTGAATTTATTTTAATTTAAGAATTAAAAAAAAAATTGCGAGCGAGGTAAATAAAATACCTAAGTCCAGTTGTTATATCCGTCATTCATCTAATATGTCTAAATATTATAATCGTCATTGATTAATGTTTTTTTTTTCATGGCCCAAAAAAGCAAAAAAAATTAATGGACCAGTACTCTAGTAATTTCAATGTTTTTTACAGGCTCAATTAAACAAAAAATTAATGAATTCATATTTTAATTCTTAAAAATTAGTTTTTATTAACCTAACAAAATTAAAAAATTAGTTGCCCATATTTTTAAGTTTTCCTTTGGATGACAAAAAATATTTAAAATTAAATTAATAAAACACCTTGGTCTAAAAGTTGCATCCGTTTAACATTGAACTCAAAGACTGAAAAAAAGTCGAAATTCCTCTACAATTTTATTTTTTATTTAGAGTACTTTAAATGTGGGTATGCTCTTAATTGTCTCTTATGTCTAGCTAAAAAAAAAAAACCTTAAGAAAATTTAAAAAGGTTATTTTTTTTATTATTCCAATTAAATAAAAATTTAATGAGCCATTATTCTAATAATTTGAAATTTAACCCACTTAAGAAAAATTAATGAGCCTAAATTCTAATAAAACGAAATTTTTTTATTAGCTCAACTTAGATTAAAAATTGCTTGCTGAATTTGTTTTTAATTTAACAATTTAAAAAAAATTAAATTCTGAGCGAGGTACATAAAATACCTAAGTCTAGTTGTTATATTCGTCATTCGTGTGATATATCTAAATGTTATAATCATCATTGATTTATATATTTTTCCATGGCCCAAAAAAGCAAAAAAAATTGCTGGACCAATACTCTAGTAATTTCAAATTTTTTTACAGGCTCAATTAAACAAAAAATTAATAAATTCATTTTTTAATTCTTAAAAATTAGTTTTTATTAACCTAACAAAATTGAAAAATTAGTTGCCCATATTTTTAAATTTTCCTTTATGCAATAAAAGAAATATTTAAAAAAAACACAAATTGCGAGTTAAATAAATAAAACACCTAGGTCTAAAAGTTGCATCCGTGCAACATTGAACTCAAAAGATTGAAACAAAGCCAAAACTCCTCAGCAATTGTATTTTTAATTTAGAGTACTTTAAATGTGGGTATGCTCTTAATTGTCTCTTATGTCTAGCAAAAAAAAAAAGTTAACAAATTTTTAAAATGTTATTTTTTTTATTATTCCAATTAAATAAAAATTTAGTGAGCCATTATTCTTATAATTTGAAACTTAACCCACTTAAAAAAAAATTTAATGAGCCTTTATTCTAATAAAATGAAACTTTTTAATTAGCTCAACTTAGATTAAAAATTGGTTACTGAATTTATTTTAATTTAAGAATTAAAAAAAATAAATTGCGAGCGAGGTAAATAAAATACCTAAGTCCAGTTGTTATATCCGTCATGCATCTAATATGTCTAAATATTATAATCGTCATTGATTAATGTTTTTTTTTTCATGGCCCAAAAAAGCAAAAAAAATTAATGGACCAGTACTCTAGTAATTTCAATGTTTTTTACAGGCTCAATTAAACAAAAAATTAATGAATTCATATTTTAATTCTTAAAAATTAGTTTTTATTAACCTAACAAAATTAAAAAATTAGTTGCCCATATTTTTAAGTTTTCCTTTGGATGACAAAAAAATATTTAAAATTAAATTAATAAAACACCTTGGTCTAAAAGTTGCATCCGTTTAACATTGAACTCAAAGACTGAAAAAAAGTCGAAATTCCTCTACAATTTTATTTTTTATTTAGAGTACTTTAAATGTGGGCATGCTCTTAATTGTTTCTTTTGTCTAGCTAAAAAAAAAACCTTAAGAAAATTTAAAAAGGTTATTTTTTTTATTATTCCAATTAAATAAAAATTTAATGAGCCATTATTCTAATAATTTGAAATTTAACCCACTTAAGAAAAATTAATGAGCCTACATTCTAATAAAACGAAATTTTTTTATTACCTCAACTTAGATTAAAAATTGCTTGCTGAATTTGTTTCTAATTTAACAATTTAAAAAAAATTAAATTCTGAGCGAGGTACATAAAATACCTAAGTCTCGTTGTTATATTCGTCATTCGTGTGATATATCTAAATGTTATAATCATCATTGATTTATATATTTTTCCATGGCCCAAAAAAGCAAAAAAAATTGCTGGACCAATACTCTAGTAATTTCAAATTTTTTTACAGGCTCAATTAAACAAAAAATTAATAAATTCATTTTTTAATTCTTAAAAATTAGTTTTTATTAACCTAACAAAATTGAAAAATTAGTTGCCCATATTTTTAAATGTTCCTTTGTGCAATAAAAGAAATATTAAAAAAAAACACAAATTGCGAGTTAAATAAATAAAACACCTAGGTCTAAAAGTTGCATCCGTGCAACATTGAACTCAAAAGATTGAAACAAAGCCAAAACTCCTCAGCAATTGTATTTTTAATTTAGAGTACTTTAAATGTGGGTATGCTCTTAATTGTCTCTTATGTCTAGCAAAAAAAAAAGTTAACAAATTTTTAAAATGTTATTTTTTTTATTATTCCAATTAAATAAAAATTTAATGAGCCATTATTCTTATAATTTGAAACTTAACCCACTTAAAAAAAAATTAATGAGCCTTTATTCTAATAAAATGAAACTTTTTAATTAGCTCAACTTAGATTAAAAATTGGTTGCTGAATTTATTTTAATTTAAGAATTAAAAAAAATAAATTACGAGCGAGGTAAATAAAATACCTAAGTCTAGTTGTTATATCCGTCATTCATCTAATATGTCTAAATATTATAATCGTCATTGATTAATGTTTTTTTTTAATGGCCCAAAAAAGCAAAAAAAATTAATGGACCAGTACTCTAGTAATTTCAATGTTTTTTACAGGCTCAATTAAACAAAAAATTAATGAATTCATATTTTAATTCTTAAAAATTAGTTTTTATTAACCTAACAAAATTGAAAAATTAGTTGCCCATATTTTTAAATTTTCCTTTGTGCAATAAAAGAAATATTTAAAAAATACACCAATTGTGAGTTAAATAAATAAAACACCTAGGTCTAAAAGTTGCATCCGTGCAACATTGAACTCAAAAGATTGAAACAAAGCCAAAACTCCTCAGCAATTGTATTTTTAATTTAGAGTACTTTAAATGTGGGTATGCTCTTAATTGTCTCTTATGTCTAGCAAAAAAAAAATTAACAAATTTTTAAAATGTTATTTTTTTTATTATTCCAATAAAATAAAAATTTAATGAACCATTATTCTTATAATTTGAAACTTAACCCACTTAAAAAAAATTAATGAGCCTATATTCTAATAAAATAAAACTTTTTAATTAGCTCAACTTAGATTAAAAATTGATTGCTGAATTTATTTTAATTTAAGAATTTAAAAAAAAATAAATTGCGAGCGAGGTAAATAAAATACCTAAGTCCAGTTGTTATATCCGTCATTCATCTAATATATCTAAATATTATAATCTTCATTGATTAATGTTTTTTTTTTTTCATGGCCCAAAAAAGCAAAAAAAATTAATGGACCAGTACTCTAGTAATTTCAATGTTTTTTACAGGCTCAATTAAACAAAAAATTAGTGAATTCATATTTTAATTCCTGAAAATTAGTTTTTATTAACCTAACAGAATTGAAAAATTAGTTGCCCAAATTTTTAAGTTTTCCTTTGGATGATAAAAAAATATTTAAAATTAAATAAATAGAACACCTAGGTCTAAAAGTTGCATCTATTTAACATTGAACTCAAAGATTGAAACAAAGTCGAAACTCTTCAATAATTTTATTTTTTATTTAAAGTACTTTAAATGTGGGTATGCTCTTAATTGTCTCTTATGTCTAGCTAAAAATAAAAAAAACCTTAAGAAAATTTAAAAAGGTTATTTTTTTATTATTCCAATTAAATAAAAATTTAATGAGCCATTATTCTAATAATTTGAAATTTAACCCACTTAAGAAAAATTAATGAGCCTACATTCTAATAAAACGAAATTTTTTTATTAGCTCAACTTAGATTAAAAATTGCTTGCTGAATTTGTTTTTAATTTAACAATTTAAAAAAAATTAAATTCTGAGCGAGTTACATAAAATACCTAAGTCTAGTTGTTATATTCGTCATTCGTGTGATATATCTAAATGTTATAATCATCATTGATTTATATATTTTTCCATGGCCCAAAAAAGCAAAAAAAATTGCTGGACCAATACTCTAGTAATTTCAAATTTTTTTACAGGCTCAATTAAACAAAAAATTAATAAATTCATTTTTTAATTCTTAAAAATTAGTTTTTATTAACCTAACAAAATTGAAAAATTAGTTGCCCATATTTTTAAATTTTCCTTTGTGCAATAAAAGAAATATTTAAAAAATACACAAATTGTGAGTTAAATAAATAAAACACCTAGGTCTAAAAGTTGCATCCGTGCAACATTGAACTCAAAAGATTGAAACAAAGCCAAAACTCCTCAGCAATTGTATTTTTAATTTAGAGTACTTTAAATGTGGGTATACTCTTAATTGTCTCTTATGTCTAGCAAAAAAAAAAAATTAACAAAATTTTAAAATGTTATTTTTTTTATTATTCCAATTAAATAAAAATTTAATGAACCATTCTTATAATTTGAAACTTAACCCACTTAAAAAAAAATTAATGAGCCTATATTCTAATAAAATGAAACTTTTTAATTAGCTCAACTTAGATTAAAAATTGGTTGCTGAATTTATTTTAATTTAAGAATTTAAAAAAAAATAAATTGCGAGCGAGGTAAATAAAATACCTAAGTCTAGTTGTTATATCCGTCATTCATCTAATATATCTAAATATTATAATCTTCATTGATTAATGTTTTTTTTTTCATGGCCCAAAAAAGCAAAAAAAATTAATGGACCAGTACTCTAGTAATTTCAATGTTTTTTACAGGCTCAATTAAACAAAAAATTAGTGAATTCATATTTTAATTCTTGAAAATTAGTTTTTATTAACCTAACAGAATTGAAAAATTAGTTGCCCAAATTTTTAAGTTTTCCTTTGGATGATAAAAAAATATTTAAAATTAAATAAATAAAACACCTAAGTCTAAAAGTTGCATCTGTTTAACATTGAACTCAAAGATTGAAACAAAGTCGAAACTCTTCAATAATTTTATTTTTAATTTAGCGTACTTTAAACATGGGTATGCTCTTAATTGTCTCTTATGTCTAGCAAAAAAAAAACGTTAACAAAATTTAAAAAGGTTATTTTTTTATTTTTCCAATTAAATAAAAAATTTAATGAGCCATTATTCTTATAATTTGAAACTTAACCGACATAAAAAAAAATTTAATGCGCCTATATTTTAATAAAATGAAACTTTTTTATTAGCTCAACTTAGATTAAAAATTGGTTGCTGAATATTTTTTTTAATTTAAGAATTTAAAAAAAAATTAAATTGTGAGTGAGGACATAAAATAATTAAGTCTAGTTGTTACATCCATCATTCATCTCATATATCTAAATATTATAATCGTCATTGATTAATATTTTTTTCCATGGCCCAAAAAAGCAAAAAATTAATGGACCACTATTCTAGTAATTTCAAATTTTTTATCAGCTCAATTAAACAAAAAATTAATGATCTCATTTTTTAATTCTTAAAAATTAGTTTTTATTAATCTAACAAAATTGAAAAATTAGTTGCCCATATTTTTAAAATTTCCTTTGGGTCATAAAAGAAATATTTAAAAAACACACAAATTATGAGTTAAATAAATAAAACACCTAGGTCAAAAAGTTGCATCGTGTAACATTAAACTCAAAGATTGAAACAAAGTCAAAACTCCTCAACAATTGTATTTTTAATTTAGAATACTTTAAATATGGGTATGCTCTTAATTGTCTCTTATGTCTAGCAAAAAAAAAACTTAACAAATTTTTAAAATGTTATTTTTTTATTATTCCAATTAAATAAAAAATTTAATGAGCCATTACTCTTATAATTTGAAACATAACCCACATAAAAAAAATTTTAATGAGCCTATATTGTAATAAAATGAAACTTTTTTATTAGACCAACTTAGATTAAAAATTGGTTGCTGAATATTTTTTCAATTTAAGAATTTAAAAAAAAAATTAAATTGTGAGTGAGGTACATAAAATAACTAAGTCTAGTCGTTATACCCATCATTCGTCTCATATATCTAAATAATATAATCGTCATTGATTAATATTTTTTTCCATGGCCAAAAAAAGCAAAAAATTAATGGACCAATATTCGAGTAATTTCAAAATTTTTTATCGGCTCAATTAAACAAAAAATTAATGAATTCATTTTTAATTCTTAAAAATTAGTTTTTATTAACCAAACAAAATTGAAAAATTAGTTTCTCATATTTTTAAAATTTCCTTTGGGTCATCAAAAAAATATTTAAAAAACACACAAATTGTGAGTTAAATAAATAAAGCACCTAGGTCTAAAAGTTGCATCCGTGTAACATTGAACTCAAAGATTTAAACAAACCCAAAACTCCTCAACAATTGCATTTTTAATTTAGAGTACTTTAAATGTGGGTATGCTCTTAATTGTCTCTTATGTCTAGCAAAAAAAAAACATAACAAATTTTTAAAATGTTATTTTTTTATTATTCCAATTAAATTAAAAATTTAATGAGCCATTATTCTTATAATTTGAAACTTAACCCACTTAAAAAAAAAATTAATGAGCCTATATTCTAATAAAATGAAACTTTTTAATTAGCTCAACTTAGATTAAAAATTGATCGCTGAATTTTTTTTTTAATTTAAGAATTTAAAAAAAAAAATAAAATGTGAGCGAGGTGCATGAAATACCTAAGTCTAGTTGTTATATCCGTCATTCGTCTCATATATCTAAATATTATAATCGTCATTGATTAATATTTTTTTCCATCGCCCAAAAAAGCAAAAAAAATTAATGGACCAATACTCTAGTAATTTCAATGTTTTTTACAGGCTCAATTAAATAAAAAATTAATGAGTTCATATTTTAATTCTTGAAATTTAATTTTTATTAATCGAACAGAATTGAAAAATTAGTTGCCCAAATTTTTAAGTTTTCCTTTGGATGATAAAAAAATATTTAAAATTAAATAAATAAAACACCTAGGTCTAAAAGTTGCATCCGTTTAACATTGAGCGCAAAGATTGAAAAAAAGTCGAAATTCCTCTATAATTTTATTTTTAATTTAGAGTACTTTATATGTAGGTATGCTCTTAATGACACCTCTTATGTCTAGCTAAAAAAGAAAGCCTTAAGAAAATTTAAAAAGTTCATTTTTTTATTATTCAAATTAAATAAAAATTTAATGAGCCATTATTCTAATAATTTGAAACTTAACCCACTTAAAAAAAAATTAATGAGCCTACATTCTAATAAAATGAAACTTTTTTATTATCTTAACTTAGATTAAAAATTGCTTGCTGAATTTTTTATTAATTTAAGAACTTAAAAAAAAATAAATTGTGAGCGAGGTACATAAAATACTTAAGTCTAGTTATTATATCCGTCATTTGTCTCACATATATAAATATTATAATTGTCATTGACTAATATTTTTTTTCCATGGCCCAAAAAAGCAAAGAAAATTAATGGACCAATACTCTAATAATTTCAATGTTTTTTACATGCTCAATTAAACAAAAAATTAATGAATTCATATTTTAATTCTTGAAAATTAGTTTTTATTAACCTAACAGAATTGAAAAATTAGTTGCCCAAATTTTTAAGTTTTCCTTTGGATGATAAAAAAATATTTAAAATTAAATAAATAAAACACCTAGGTCTAAAAGTTGCATCCGTTTAACATTGAACTCAAAGATTGAAATAAAGTCGAAACTCTTCAACAATTTTATTTTTAATTTAGCGTACTTTAAATGTGGGTATGCTCTTAATTGTCTCTTATGTCAAGCCAAAAAAAAAAAAACCTTAACAAAATTTAAAAAGGTTATTTTTTTTATTATTCCAATTAAATAAAAAATTTAATGTGCCATTATTCTTATAAATTGAAACTTAACTAACATAAAAAAAAAAATTTAATGGGCTTATATTTTAATAAAATGAGACTTTTTTATTAGCTCAACTTAAATTAAAATTGGTTGTTGAATTTTTTTTTAATTTAAGAATTTAAAAAAAAATTAAATTGTGAGTGAGGTACATAAAATAACTAAGTCTAGTTGTTATATCCATCATTCGTCTCATATATCTAAATATTATAATCGTCATTGATTAATATATTTTTCCATGGCCCAAAAAAGCAAAAAAAATTGCTGGACCAATACTCTAGTAATTTCAAATTTTTTTACCAACTCAATTAAACAAAAAATTAACAAATTCATTTTTTAATTCTTAAAAATTAGTTTTTATTAACCAAACAAAATTGAAAAATTAGTTGCTCGTATTTTAAAATTTTCCTTTGGGCAATAAATGAAATATTTAAAAAACACACAAATTGTGAGTTAAATAAATAAAACACCTAGGTCTAAAAGTTGCATCCGTGTAATATTGAACTAAAAGATTGAAACAAAGCCAAAACTCCTCAACAATTGTATTTTTAATTCAGAGTAATTTAAATGTGGGTATGCTCTTAATTGTCTCTTATGTCTAGCAAAGAAAAAAAACTTAACAAATTTTTAAAATGTTATTTTTTTAATATTCCAATTAAATAAAAAATTTAACAAGCCATTATTCTTATAATTTGAAACTTAACCCACTTAAAAAAAAATTAATGAGCTTACGTTCTAATAAAATGAAACTTTTTTATTATCTCAACTTAGATTAAAAATTGCTTGCTTAATTTGTTTTTAATTTAAGAATTTAAAAAAAATTAAATTCTGAGCGAGGTACATAAAATACCTAAGTCTAGTTGTTATATCCATCATTCGTCTCATATATCTAAATGTTATAATCGTCATTGATTAATATATTTTTCCATGGCCCAAAAAAGCAAAAAAAAATTGCTGGACCAATACTCTAGTAATTTCAAATTTTTTTACAGGCTCAATTAAACAAAAAATTAACAAATTCATTTTTTAATTCTTAAAAATTAGTTTTTATTAACCTAACAAAATTGAAAAATTAGTTGCCCATATTTTTAAATTTTCCTTTGGGCAATAAAAGAAATATTTAAAAAACACACAAATTGTGAGTTAAATAAATAAAACACCTAGGTCTAAAAGTTGCATCCATATAATTTAAACAAAGCCAAAACTCCTCAACAATTGTATTTTTAATTTAAAGTAATTTAAATGTGGGTATGCAAGAAAAAAAAACTTAACAAATTTTTAAAATGTTATTTTTTTAATATTCCAATTAAATAAAAAATTTAATGAGCCATTATTCTTATAATTTGAAACTTAACCCACTTAAAAAAAAAATTAATGAGCTTACATTCTAATAAAATGAAACTTTTTTATTAGCTCAACTTAGATTAAAAATTGCTTGCTAAATTTTTTATTAATTTAAGAATTTAAAAAAATTAAATTCTGAGCGAGGTATATAAAATACTTAAGTCTAGTTATTATATCCGTCATTTGTCTCATATATCTAAATATTATAATCGTCATTGATTAATATTTTTTTTCCATGGCCCAAAAAAGCAAAGAAAATTAATGGACCAATACTCTAGTAATTTTAATGTTTTTTACAGGCTCAATTAAACAAAAAATTAATGAATTCATATTTTAATTGTTAAAAATTAGTTTTTATTAACCTAACAGAATTGAAAAATTAGTTGCCCAAATTTTTAAGTTTTCCTTTGGATGATAAAAAAATATTTAAAATTAAATAAATAAAATACCTAGGTCTAAAAGTTGCATCCGTTTAACATTGAACTCAAATATTGAAACAAAGTCGAAACTCTTCAACAATTTTATTTTTAATTTAGCGTACTTTAAATGTGGGTATGCTCTTAATTGTCTCTTATGTCTAGCCAAAAAAAAAAACCTTAAGGAAATTTAAAAAGGTTATTTTTTTATTATTCCAATTAAATAAAAAATTTAGTGAGCCATTATTCTTATAATTTGAAACTTAACTGACATAAAAAAAAAATTTAATGGGCCTATAATTTAATAAAATGAAACTTTTTTATTTGCTCAACTTAGATAAAAATTGGTTGCTGAATTTTTTTTTAATTTAAGAATAAAAAAAAATTAAATTGTCAGTGAGGTACATAAAATAACTAAGTCTAGTTGTTATATCCATCATTCGTCTCATATATCTAAATATTATAATCGTCATTGATTAATATTTTTTTCCATGGCCCAAAAAAGCAAAAAATTAATGGACCAATATTCTAGTAATTTCGAAGTTTTTTATCGGCTTAATTGAACAAAAAATTAATGAATTCATTTTTTAATTCTTAAAAATTAGTTTTTATTAACCTAACAAAATTGAAAAATTAGTTGCCCATATTTTTAAAATTTCCTTTGGGTCATAAAAGAAATATTTAAAAAACACACAAATTGTGAGTTAAATAAATAAAACACCTAGGTCTAAAAGTTGCATCGTGTAACATTAAACTCAAAGATTGAAACAAAGTCAAAACTCCTCAACAATTGTATTTTTAATTTAGAGTACTTTAAATATGGGTATGCTCTTAATTGTCTCTTTTGTGTAGAAAAAAAAAAAAAAACTTAACAAATTTTTAAAATGTTATTTTTTTAATATTCCAATTAAATAAAAAATTTAAAGAGCCATTATTCTTATAATTTGAAACTTAACCCACTTAAAAAAAAAATTAATGAGCCTACATTCTAATAAAATGAAACTTTTTTATTAGCTCAACTTAGATTAAAAATTGCTTGCTGAATTTTTTATTAATTTAAGAATTTAAAAAAAATTAAATTTTGAGTGAGGTACATAAAATACTTAAGTCTAGTTATTATATCCGTCATTTGTCTCATATATCTTAATATTATAATCGTCATTGATTAGTATTTTTTTTCCATGGCCCAAAAACGCAAAGAAAATTAATGGACCAATACTCTAGTAATTTCAATGTTTTTTACAGGCTCAATTAAACAAAAAATTAATGAATTCATATTTTAATTCTTAAAAATTAGTTTTTATCAACCTAACAAAATTGATAAATTAGTTGCCCAAATTTTTAAGTTTTCCTTTGGATGATAAAAAAATATTTAAAATTATATAAACAAAGCACCTAGGTCTAAAAGTTGCATCCGTTTAACATTAAACTCAAAGACTGAAAAAAAGTCGAAATTCCTCTACAATTTTATTTTTTATTTAGAGTACTTTAAATGTGGGTATGCTCTTAATTGTCTCTTATGTCTAGCAAAGAAAAAAAAACTTAACAAATTTTTAAAATGTTATTTTTTTAATATTCCAATTAAATAAAAAATTTAAAGAGCCATTATTCTTATAATTTGAAACTTAACCCACTTAAAAAAAAATTAATGAGCCTACATTCTAATAAAATGAAAATTTTTTATTAGCTCAACTTGGATTAAAAATTGCTTGCTGAATTTTTTATTAATTTAAGAATTTAAAAAAAATTAAATTTTGAGCGAGGTACATAAAATACTTAAGTCTAGTTATTATATCCGTCATTTGTCTCATATATCTAAATATTATAATCGTCATTGATTAATATTTTTTTTTCCATGGCCCAAAAAAGCAAAGAAAATTAATGAACCAATACTCTAGTAATTTCAATGTTTTTTACAGGCTCAATTAAACAAAAAATTAATGAATTCATATTTTAATTCTTAAAAATTAGTTTTTATCAACCTAACAAAATTGATAAATTAGTTGCCCAAATTTTTAAGTTTTCCTTTGGATGATAAAAAAATATTTAAAATTATATAAATAAAGTACCTAGGTCTAAAAGTTGCATCCGTTTAACATTAAACTCAAAGACTGAAAAAAAGTCGAAATTCCTCTACAATTTTATTTTTTATTTAGAGTACTTTAAATGTGGGTATGCTCTTAATTGTCTCTTATGTCTAGCAAAGAAAAAAAAACTTAACAAATTTTTAAAATGTTATTTTTTTAATATTCCAATTAAATAAAAAATTTAAAGAGCCATTATTCTTATAATTTGAAACTTAACCCACTTAAAAAAAAATTAATGAGCCTACATTCTAATAAAATGAAAATTTTTTATTAGCTCAACTTGGATTAAAAATTGCTTGCTGAATTTTTTATTAATTTAAGAATTTAAAAAAAATTAAATTTTGAGCGAGGTACATAAAATACTTAAGTCTAGTTATTATATCCGTCATTTGTCTCATATATCTAAATATTATAATCGTCATTGATTAATATTTTTTTTCCATGGCCCAAAAAAGCAAAGAAAATTAATGGACCAATACTCTAGTAATTTCAATGTTTTTTACAGGCTCAATTAAACAAAAAATTAATGAATTCATATTTTAATTCTTAAAAATTAGTTTTTATCAACCTAACAAAATTGATAAATTAGTTGCCCAAATTTTTAAGTTTTCCTTTGGATGATAAAAAAATATTTAAAATTATATAAATAAAGCACCTAGGTCTAAAAGTTACATCCGTTTAACATTAAACTCAAAGACTGAAAAAAAAGTCGAAATTCCTCTACAATTTTATTTTTTATTTAGAGTACTTTAAATTTGGGTATGCTCTTAATTGTCTCTTATGTCTAGCAAAGAAAAAAAAACTTAATAAAATTTTAAAATGTTATTTTTTTAATATTCCAATTAAATAAAAAATTTAAAGAGCCATTATTCTTATAATTTGAAACTTAACCCACTTAAAAAAAAATTAATGAGCCTACATTCTAATAAAATTAAACTTTTTTATTAGCTCAACTTAGATTAAAAATTGCTTGCTGAATTTTTTATTACTTTAAGAATTAAAAAAAAAAAATTAAATTTTGAGCGAGGTGCATAAAATACTTAAGTCTAGTTATTATATCCGTCATTTGTCTCATATATCAAAATATTATAATCATCATTGATTAATATTTTTTTTCCATGGCCCAAAAAAGTAAAGAAAATTAATGGACAAATACTCTAGTAATTTCAATGTTTTTTACAGGCTCAATTAAACAAAAAATTAATGAATTCATATTTTAATTCTTAAAAATTAGTTTTTATCAACCTAACAAAATTGATAAATTAGTTGCCCAAATTTTTAAGTTTTCCTTTGGATGATAAAAAAATATTTAAAATTATATAAATAAAGCACCTAGGTCTAAAAGTTGCATCCGTTTAACATTAAACTCAAAGACTGAAAAAAAGTCGAAATTCCTCTACAATTTTATTTTTTATTTAGAGTACTTTAAATGTGGGTATGCTCTTAATTGTCTCTTATGTCTAGCAAAGAAAAAAAAACTTAACAAATTTTTAAAATGTTATTTTTTTAATATTCCAATTAAATAAAAAATTTAATGAGCCATTATTCTTATAATTTGAAACTTAACCCACTTAAAAAAAAATTAATGAGCCTACATTCTAATAAAATGAAACTTTTTTATTAGCTCAACTTAGATTAAAAATTGCTTGCTGAATTTTTTATTAATTTAAGAATTTAAAAAAAATTAAATTCTGAGCGAGGTGCATAAAATACTTAAGTCTAGTTTTATATCCGTCATTTGTCTCATATATCTAAATATTATAATCATCATTGATTAATATTTTTTTTCCATGGCCCAAAAAAGCAAAGAAAATTAATGGACCAATACTCTAGTAATTTCAATGTTTTTTACAGGCTCAATTAAACAAAAAATTAATGAATTCATATTTTAATTCTTGAAAATTAGTTTTATTAATCTAACAGAATTGAAAAATTAGTTGCCCAAATTTTTAAGTTTTCCTTTGGATGATAAAAAAATATTTAAAATTAAATAAATAAAACACCTAGGTCTAAAATTTGCATCCGTTTAACATTGAACTCAAATATTGAAACAAAGTCGAAACTCTTCAACAATTTTATTTTTAATTTAGCTTACTTTAAATGTGAGTATGCTCTTAATTGTCTCTTATGTCTAGCCAAAAAAAAAAAAAAAACCTTAACAAAATTTAAAAAGGTTATTTTTTTATTATTCCAATTAAATAAAAAATTTAGTGAGCCATTATTCTTATAATTTGAAACTTAACTGACATAAAAAAAAAAATTTAATGGGCCTATAATTTAATAAAAAGAAACTTTTTTATTTGCTCAACTTAGATAAAAATTGGTTGCTGAATTTTTTTTTTTATTTAAGAACTTAAAAAAAATTAAATTGTGAGTGAGGTACATAAAATAACTAAGTCTAGTTGTTATATCCATCATTCGTCTCATATATCTAAATATTATAATCGTCATTGATTAATATTTTTTTCCATGGCCCAAAAAAGCAAAAAATTAATGGACCAATATTCTAGTAATTTCAAAGCTTTTTATCGGCTTAATTGAACAAAAAATTAATGAATTCATTTTTTAATTCTTAAAAATTAGTTTTTATTAACTTAACAAAATTGAAAAATTAGTTGCCCATATTTTTAAAATTTCCTTTGGGTCATAAAAGAAATATTTAAAAAACACACAAATTGTGAGTTAAATAAATAAAACACCTAGGTCTAAAAGTTGCATCGTGTAACATTAAACTCAAAGATTGAAACAAAGTCAAAAATCCTCAACAATTGTATTTTTAATTTAGAGTACTTTAAATGTGGGTATGCTCTTAATTGTCTCTTTTGTGTAGAAAAAAAAAACTTAACAAATTTTTAAAATTTTATTTTTTTATTATTCCAATTAAATAAAATATTTAATGAGCCATTATTCTTATAATTTGGAACTTAACCCACTTAAAAAAAAAATTAATGAGCCTACATTCTAATAAAATGAAACTTTTTTATTAGCTCAACTTAGATTAAAAATTGCTTGCTGAATTTTTTATTAATTTAAGAATTTAAAAAAAAATAAATTGTGAGCGAGATACGTAAAATACCTAAGTCTAGTTGTTATATCCGTCATTCGTCTCATATATCTAAATATTATAATCGTCTTTGATTAATATTTTTTTCCGTGGCCCAAAAAAGCAAAAAAAATTAATGGACCAATACTCTAGTAATTTCAATGTTTTTTACAGGCTCAATTAAACAAAAAATTAATGAATTCATATTTTAATTCTTAAAAATTAGTTTTTATTAACCTAACAAAATTGATAAATTAGTTGCCCATATTTTTTAGTTTTCCTTTGGATAATAAAAAAATATTTAAAATTAAATAAATAAAACACCTAGGCCTAAAAGTTGCATCCGTTTAACATTGAACGCAAAGACTAAAAAAAAAGTCGAAATTCCTCTATAATTTTATTTTTAATTTAGAGTACTTTAAATGTAGGTATACTCTTAATTGTCTCTTATGTCTAGCTAAAAAAGAAAACCTTAAGAAAGTTTAAAAATGTTATTTTTTTATTATTCCAATTAAATAAAAATTTAATGAGCCATTATTCTAATAATTTGAAACTTAACCCACTTAAAAAAAAAATTAATGAGCCTACATTCTAATAAAATGAAACTTTTTTATTATCTTAACTTAGATTAAAAATTGCTTGCTGAATTTGTTATTAATTTAAGAATTTAAAAAAAATTAAATTCTGAGCGTGGTACATAAAATACCTAAGTGATGTGAACCTTCAAGAAATTTGTAACTTGAAAACCCAAATTCAAGAATTAAATGAACAACATGGAAAGCACCAAATCAAGATGTATGAATTTGATTCTTTGAACCAGCACAATCAGATTGTTGTGTAATTCAAAGAAAATATCAAAAATTGGATTCTTGACCTAATTCATATGGAGAATGAATAAACCAAGAATATTATGCACATTAAACCTTGCAAGATAGAAATCTCAGCAAGTTAATGAGCTTCACAAGAACAAAGGCAACAGCCAATTTACTCACTAAAGGAGCAGAAACAATCTTTCATTAATATTCAAAGTGTATCCTCCACTCTCTCATTACACTTGTATTTATAGCCTCTTGGCTTCAAAGCTAAAGACAAAAATATCCCTACTTTAGTAACAGCTGTAAGGAGCTTTAAGTCCAAATAAAAATTAATCTATCAAAAGACTAAAAACTCCTTACAAAAAGTAAATTTAATACATTAGCAAGTAAGGGCATTTAAGTCCAAAAGAGAGGTGGTTATAACAGCAAGGAATATTCCTTGAAAAAGGTGCCAGCAGATACATGTACATGGATTAGATCTGGTGCATGCATGTCCACAGGTTATTCCATGTAATCTAATGCTTCACATGACACCTGGTCACTTCCAAGCATAATTTTCACCAAATTTAATCCTTTATATTTTTCTTCATGCCATTCCAACTTATAATCCTTGCTCCTTATGATTTCACAAATTAAATTTTGAAGTGATTTAGCTCTAGCTCTAGTAATTGTACCTTGGATGAAATCCTTTGGCGTGGATGTAGCTTGATTCTCATCACTAAGTCTAGTTGTTATATCCGTCATTCGTCTCATATATCTAAATATTATAATCGTCATTGATTAATATATTTTTCCATGGCCCAAAAAAGCAAAAAAAAAATTGCTGGACCAATAATCTAGTAATTTCAAATTTTTTTACAAGCTCAATTAAACAAAAAATTAATAAATTCATTTTTTAATTCTTAAAAATTAGTTTTTATTAACCTAACAAAATTTAAAAATTAGTTGCCCATATTTTTAAATTTTCCTTTGGGCAATAAAAGAAATATTTAGAAAACACACATATTGTGAGTTAAATAAATAAAACACCTAGGTCTAAAAGTTGCATCGTGTAACATTAAACTCAAAGATTGAAACAAAGTCAAAACTCCTCAACAATTGTATTTTTAATTTAGAGTACTTTAAATATGGGTATGCTCTTAATTGTCTCTTTTGTGTAGAAAAAAAAAAACTAAACAAATTTTTAAAATTTTATTTTTTTATTATTCCAATTAAATAAAATATTTAATGAGCCATTATTCTTATAATTTGGAACTTAACCCACTTAAAAAAAAATTAATGAGCCTACATTCTAATAAAATGAAACTTTTTTATTAGCTCAACTTAGATTAAAAATTGCTTGCTGAATTTTTTATTAATTTAAGAATTTAAAAAAAAATAAATTGTGAGCGAGATACGTAAAATACCTAAGTCTAGTTGTTATATCCGTCATTCGTCTCATATATCTAAATATTATAATCGTCTTTGATTAATATTTTTTTCCGTGGCCCAAAAAAGCAAAAAAAATTAATGGACCAATACTCTAGTAATTTCAATGTTTTTTACAGGCTCAATTAAACAAAAAATTAATGAATTCATATTTTAATTCTTAAAAATTAGTTTTTATTAACCTAACAAAATTGATAAATTAGTTGCCCATATTTTTTAGTTTTCCTTTGGATGATAAAAAAATATTTAAAATTAAATAAATAAAACACCTAGGCCTAAAAGTTGCATCCGTTTAACATTGAACGCAAAAACTAAAAAAAAGTCGAAATTCCTCTACAATTTTATTTTTAATTTAGAGTACTTTAAATGTAGGTATACTCTTAATTGTCTCTTATGTCTAGCTAAAAAAGAAAACCTTAAGAAAGTTTAAAAAGGTTATTTTTTATTATTCCAATTAAATAAAAATTTAATGAGCCATTATTCTAATAATTTGAAACTTAACCCACTTAAAAAAAAATTAATGAGCCTACATTCTAATAAAATGAAACTTTTTTATTATCTTAACTTAGATTAAAAATTGCTTGCTGAATTTGTTTTTAATTTAAGAATTTAAAAAAAATTAAATTCTGAGCGTGGTACATAAAATACCTAAGTGATGTGAACCTTCAAGAAATTTGTAACTTGAAAACCCAAATTCAAGAATTAAATGAACAATATGGAAAGCACCAAATCAAGATGTATGAATTTGATTCTTTGAACCAGCACAATCAGATTGTTGTGTAATTCAAAGAAAATATCAGAAATTGGATTCTTGACCTAATTCATATGGAGAATGAATAAATCAAGAATATTATGCACATTAAACCTTGCAAGATAGAAATCTCAGCAAGTTAATGAGCTTCACAAGAACAAAGGCAACAGCCAATTTACTCACTAAAGGAGCAGAAACAATCTTTCATTAATATTCAAAGTGTGTCCTCCACTCTCTCATTACACTTGTATTTATAGCCTCTTGGCTTCAAAGCTAAAGACAAAAATATCCCTACTTTAGTAACAGCTGTAAGGAGCTTTAAGTCTAAATAAAAATTAATCTATCAAAAGACTAAAAACTCCTTACAAAAAGTAAATTTAATACAGTAGCAAGTAAGGGCATTTAAGTCCAAAAGAGAGGTGGTTATAACAGCAAGGAATATTCCTTGAAAAATGTGCCAGCAGATACATGTACATGGATTAGATCTGGTGCATGCATGTCCACAGGTTATTCCATGTAATCTAATGCTTCACATGACACCTGGTCACTTCCAAGCATAATTTTCACAAAATTTAATCCTTTATATTTTTCTTCATGCCATTCCAACTTATAATCCTTGCTCCTTATGATTTCACAAATTAAATTCTGAAGTGATTTAGCTCTAGCTCTAGTAATTGTACCTTGGATGAAATCCTTTGGCGTGGATGTAGCTTGATTCTCATCACTAAGTCTAGTTGTTATATCCGTCATTCGTCTCATATATCTAAATGTTATAATCGTCATTGATTAATATATTTTTCCATGGCCCAAAAAAGCAAAAAAAAATTGCTGGACCAATAATCTAGTAATTTCAAATTTTTTTACAAGCTCAATTAAACAAAAAATTAATAAATTCATTTTTTAAATCTTAAAAATTAGTTTTTATTAACCTAACAAAATTTAAAAATTAGTTGCCCATATTTTTAAATTTTCCTTTGGGCAATAAAAGAAATATTTAAAAAACACACATATTGTGAGTTAAATAAATAAAACACCTAGGTCTAAAAGTTGCATCCGTGTAACATTGAACTCAAAGATTGAAAAAAAGTCGAAATTCCTCTACAATTTTAATTTTTATTTAGAGTACTTTAAATGTGGGTATGCTCTTAATTGTCTCTTATGTCTAGCAAAGAAAAAAAAACTTAACAAATTTTTAAAATGTTATTTTTTTAATTTTCCAATTAAATAAAAAATTTAAAGAGCCATTATTCTTACAATTTGAAACTTAACCACTTAAAAAAAAAATTAATGAGCCTGCATTCTAATAAAATGAAACTTTTTTATTAGCTCAAGTTAGATTAAAAATTGCTTGCTGAATTTTTTATTAATTTAAGAATTTAAAAAAAATTAAATTTTGAGCGAGGTACATAAAATACTTAAGTCTCGTTATTCTATCCGTCATTTGTCTCATATATCTAAATATTATAATCGTCATTGATTAATATTTTTTTTTTCATGGTCCAAAAAAGCAAAAAAAATTAATGGACCAGTACTCTAGTAATTTCAATGTTTTTTACAGGCTCAATAAAACAAAAAATTAGTGAATTCATATTTTAATTCTTGAAAATTAGTTTTTATTAACCTAACAGAATTGAAAAATTAGTTGCCCAAATTTTTAAGTTTTCCTTTGGATGATAAAAAAATATTTAAAATTAAATAAATAAAACACCTAGGTCTAAAAGTTGCATCAGTTTAACATTGAACTCAAAGATTGAAACAAAGTTGAAACTCTTCAACAATTTTATTTTTAATTTAGCGTACTTTAAATGTGGGTATGCTCTTAATTGTCTCTTATGTCTAGCAAAAAAAAAAACTTAACAAATTTTTAAAATGTTATTTTTTTATTATTCCAATTAAATTAAAAATTTAATGAGCCATTATTCTTATAATTTGAAACTTAACCCACTTAAAAAAAAAATTTAATGAGCCTATATTCTAATAAAATGAAACTTTTTAATTAGCTCAACTTAGATTAAAAATTGGCCGCTGAATTTTTTTTAATTTAAGAATTAAAAAAAAAATTGTGAGCGAGGCACATAAAATACTTAAGTCTAGTTGTTATATCCGTCATTCGTCTCATATATCTAAATATTATAATCGTCATTGATTAATATTTTTTTTCCATGGCCCAAAAAAGCAAAAAAAAAAATGTACTAATACTCTAGTAATTTCAATGTTTTTTACAAGCTCAATTAAACAAAAAATTAATGAAATCATATTTTAATTCTTGAAAATTAGTTTTTATTAACCTAACAGAATTGAAAAATTAGTTGCTCGTATTTTTAAATTTTCCTTTGGGCAACAAAAGGAATATTTTAAAAACACACAAATTGTGAGTAAAATAAATAAAACACCTAGGTCTAAAAGTTGCATCCGTGTAACATTGAACTCAAAGATTGAAACAAAGCCAAAACCCCTCAACAATTGTATTTTTAATTTAGAGTACTTTAAATATGGGTATGCTCTTAATTGTCCCTTTTGTGTAGCAAAAAAAAAAACTTAACAAATATTTAAAATGTTATTTTTTTATTATTCCAATTAAATAAAATATTTAATGAGCCATTATTCTTATAATTTGAAACTTAACCCACTTAAAAAAAAAATTAATGAGCCTACATTCTAATAAAATGAAACTTTTTTATTAGCTCAACTTAGATTAAAAATTGCTTGCTGAATTTTTTATTAATTTAAGAATTTTAAAAAAAATAAATTGTGAGCGAGATACGTAAAATACCTAAGTCTAGTTGTTATATCCGTCATTCGTCTCATATATCTAAATATTATAATCGTCTTTGATTAATATTTTTTTCCGTGGCCCAAAAAAGCAAAAAAAATTAATGGACCAATACTCTAGTAATTTCAATGTTTTTTACAGGCTCAATTAAACAAAAAATTAATGAATTCATATTTTAATTCTTAAAAATTAGTTTTTATTAACCTAACAAAATTGATAAATTAGTTGCCCATATTTTTAAGTTTTCCTTTGGATGATAAAAAAATATTTAAAATTAAATAAATAAAACACCTAGGTCTAAAAGTTGCATCCGTTTAACAGTGAACGCAAAGACTGAAAAAAAGTCGAAATTCCTCTACAATTTTATTTTTAATTTAGAGTACTTTAAATGTAGGTATACTCTTAATTGTCTCTTATGTCTAGCTAAAAAAGAAAACCTTAAGAAAGTTTAAAAAGGTTATTTTTTTATTATTCCAAATAAATAAAAATTTAATGAGCCATTATTCTTATAATTTGAAACTTAACCCACTTTAAAAAAAAAATTAATGAGCCTACATTCTAATAAAATGAAACATTTTTATTAGCTCAACTTAGATTAAAAATTGCTTGCTGAATTTTTTATTAATTTAAGAATTTAAAAAAAAAATAAATTGTGAGCGAGGTACATAAAATACTTAAGTCTAGCTATTATATCCGTCATTTGTCTCATATATCTAAATATTATAATCGCCATTGATTAATATTTTTTTTCCATGGCCCTAAAAAGCAAAGAAAATTAATGGACCAACACTCTAGTAATTTCAATGTTTTTTACAGGCTCAATTAAACAAAAAATTAGTGAATTCATATTTAAATTCTTGAAAATTAGTTTTTATTAACCTAACAGAATTGAAAAATTAGTTGCCCAAATTTTTTAGTTTTCCTTTGGATGATAAAAAAATATTTAAAATTAAATAAATAAAACACCTAGGTCTAAAAGTTGCATCCTTTTAATATTGAACTCAAATATTGAAACAAAGTCGAAACTCTTTAACAATTTTATTTTTAATTTAGCATACTTTAAATGTGGGTATGCTCTTAATTGTCTCTTATGTCTAGCAAAAAAAAAAACCTTGACAAAATTTAAAAAGGTTATTTTTTTATTATTCCAATTAAATAAAAAATTTAATGAGCCATTATTCTTATAATTTGAAACTTAACTGACATAAAAAAAAATTTAATGGGCCTATAATTTAATAAAATGAAACTTTTTTATTAGCTCAACTTAGATAAAAATTGGTTGCTGATTTTTTTTTTTAATTTAAGAACTTAAAAAAAAAATTAAATTGTGAGCGAGGTGCATAAAATAACTAAGTCTAGTTGTTATATCCATCATTCGTCTCATATATCTAAATATTATAATCGTCATTGATTAATATTTTTTTCCTTGGCCCAAAAAAGCAAAAAATTAATGGACCAATATTCAAGTAATTTCAAAGTTTTTTATCGGCTCAATTAAACAAAAAATTAATGATTCATTTTTTAATTCTTAAAAATTAGTTTTTATTAACCTAACAAAATTCAAAAAATTTGTTGCCCATATTTTTAAATTTTCCTTTGGGTCATAAAAGAAATATTTAAAAAACACACAAATTGTGAGTTAAATAAATAAAATACCTAGGTCTAAAAGTTGCATCGTGTAACATTAAACTCAAAGATTGAAACAAAGTCAAAACTCCTCAACAATTGTATTTTTAATTTAGAGTACTTTAAATATGGGTATGCTCTTAATTGTCTCTTATGTGTAGCAAAAAAAAAAAACTTAACAAATTTTTAAAATGTTATTTTTTTATTATTCCAATTGAATAAAATATTTAATGAGCCATTATTCTTATAATTTGAAACTTAACCCACTTAAAAAAAATTAATGAGCCTACATTCTAATAAAATGAAACTTTTTTATTAGCTCAACTTAGATTAAAAATTGCTTGCTGAATTTTTTATTAATTTAAGAATTAAAAAATAAATAAATTGTGAGCGAGATACGTAAAATACCTAAGTCTAGTTGTCATATCCGTCATTCGTCTCATATATCTAAATATTATAATCGTCTTTGATTAATATTTTTTTCTGTGGCCCAAAAAAGCAAAAAAAATTAATGGACCAATACTCTACTAATTTCAATGTTTTTTACAAGCTCAATTAAACAAAAAATTAATGAATTCATATTTTAATTCTTAAAAATTAGTTTTTATTAACCTAACAAAATTGAAAAATTAGTTGCCCATATTTTTAAGTTTTCCTTTGGACGATAAAAAAATATTTAAAATTAAATAAATAAAACACCTAGGTCTAAAAGTTGCGTCCGTTTAACATTGAACGCAAAGACTGAAAAAAAGTCGAAATTCCTCTACAGTTTTACTTTTAATTTAGAGTACTTTAAATGTAGGTATGCTCTTAATTGTCTCTTATGTCTAGCTAAAAAAGAAAACTTTAAGAAAGTTTAAAAAGGTTATTTTTTTAATATTCCAATTAAATAAAAATTTAATGAGCCATTATTCTAATAATTTGAAACTTAACCCACTTAAAAAAAAATTAATGAGCCTACAATCCAATAAAATGAAACTTTTTTATTATTTTAACTTAGATTAAAAATTGCTTGCTGAATTTGTTTTTAATTTAAGAATTTTAAAAAAATTAAATTCTGAGCGAGGTACATAAAATACCTAAGTCTAGTTGTTATATCCGTCATTTGTCTCATATATCTAAATGTTATAATCGTAATTGATTAATATATTTTTCCATGGCCCAAAAAAGCAAAAAAAATTGCTGGACCAATACTCTAGTAATTTCAAATTTTTTTACAGGCTCAATTAAACAAAAAATTAGTAAATTCATATTTTAATTCTTAAAAATTAGTTTTTATTAACCTAAAAAAATTATAAATTAGTTGCCCATATTTTAAATTTTCCTTTGGGCAATAAAAGAAATATTTAAAAAACACACATATTGTGAGTTAAATAAATAAAACAACTAGGTCTAAAAGTTGCATCCGTGTAACATTGAACTCAAAGATTGAAACAAAGCCAAAACTCCTCAACAATTGTATTTTTAATTTAGAGTACTTTAAATGTAGGTATTCTCTTAATTGTCTCTTATGTCTAGCAAAAAAAAAAACTTAACAAATTTTTAAAATGTTATTTTTTTATTATTCCAATTAAATTAAAAATTTAATGAGCCATTATTCTTATAATTTTAAACCTAACCCACTTAAAAAAAAATTTAATGAGCCTATATTCTAATAAAATGAAACTTTTTAATTAGCTCAACTTAGATTAAAAATTGGTCGCTGAATTTTTTTTTAATTTAAGAATTTTAAATAAAAATAAATCGTGAGCGATGTACATAAAATACCTAAGTCTAGTTGTTATATCCGTCATTCTGTCTCATATATCTAAATATTGTAATCATCATTAATTAATATTTTTTTTCCATGGCCCAAAAAAGCAAAAAAAAACTAATGTACCAATACTGTAGTAATTTCAATGTTTTTTACAGGCTCAATTAAACAAAAAATTAATGAATTCGTATTTTAATTCTTGAAAATTAGTGTTTATTAACCTAACAGAATTGAAAAATTAGTTGCTCTTATTTTTAAATTTTCCTTTGGGCAATAAAAGAAATATTTAAAAAACACACAAATTGTGAGTTAAATAAATAAAACACCTAGGTCTAAAAGTTGCATCCGTGTAACTTTGAACTCAAAGATTGAAACAAAGCCAAAACTCCTCAACAATTGTATTTTTAATTTAGAGTAATTTAAATGTGGGTATGCTCTTAATTTTCTTTTTTGTCTAGCAAAGAAAAAAAAACTTAACAAATTTTTAAAATGTTATTTTTTTAATATTCCAATTAAATAAAAAATTTAATGAGCCATTATTCTTATTATTTGAAACTTAACCCACTTAAAAAAAATTAATGAGCCTACATTCTAATAAAATGAAACTTTTTTATTAGCTCAACTTAGATTAAAAATTGCTTGCTGAATTTCTTATTAATTTAAGAATTTTAAAAAAAATAAATTGTGAGCGAGGTACATAAAATACTTAAGTCTAGTTATTATATCCGTCATTTGTCTCATATATCTAAATATTATAATCGTCATTGATTAATATTTTTTTTTCCATGGCCCAGAAAAGCAAAGAAAATTAATGGACCAATACTCTAGTAATTTCAATGTTTTTTACAAGCTCAATTAAACAGAAAATTAATGAATTCATATTTTAATTCTTGAAAATTAGTTTTTATTAACCTAACAGAACAAAAAAATTAGTTGACCAAATTTTTAAGTTTTCCTTTGGATGATAAAAAAATATTTAAAATTAAATAATCAAAACACCTAGGTCTAAAAGTTGCATCCGTTTAACATTGAACTCAAATATTGAAACAAAGTCGAAACTCTTCAACAATTTTATTTTTAATTTAGCGTACTTTAAATGTGAGTATGCTCTTAATTGTCTCTTATGTCTAGCCAAAAAAAAAAACCTTAACAAAATTTAAAAAGGTTATTTTTTTATTATTCCAATTAAATAAAAAATTTAATGAGCCATTATTCTTATAATTTGAAACTTAACTGACATAAAAAAAAAATTTAATGGGCCTATAATTTAATAAAATGAAACTTTTTTATTAGCTCAACTTAGATAAAAATTGGTTGCTGAATTTTTTTTTTAATTTAAGAACTTAAAAAAAAATGAAATTGTGAGTGAGGTACATAAAATAACTAAGTCTAGTTGCTATATCCATCATTCGTCTCATATATCTAAATATTATAATCGTCATTGATTAATATTTTTTTCCATGGCCCAAAAAAGCAAAAAATTAATGGACCAATATTCTAGTAATTTCAAAGTTTTTTATCGGCTCAATTAAACAAAAAATTAATGAATTCGTTTTTTAATTCTTAAAAATTAGTTTTTATTAACCTAATAAAATTGAAAAATTAGTTGCCCATATTTTTAAAATTTCCTTTGGGGCATAAAAAAAATTTAAAAAACACGCAAATTGTGAGTTAAATAAATAAAACACCTAGGTCTGAAAGTTGCATCATGTAACATTAAACTCAAAGATTGAAACAAAGTCAAAACTCATCAACAATTGTATTTTTAATTTAGAGTACTTTAAATATGAGTATGCTCTTAATTGTCTCTTATGTGTAGCAAAAAAAAAAACTTAACAAATTTTTAAAATGTTATTTTTTTATTATTCCAATTAAATAAAATATTTAATGAGCCATTATTCTTATAATTTGAAACTTAACCCACTTAAAAAAAAATTAATGAGCCTACATTCTAATAAAATGAAACTTTTTTATTAGCTCAACTTAGATTAAAAATTGTTTGCTGAATTTTTTTATTAATTTAAGAATTTAAAAAAAAATAAATTGTGAGCGAGGTACATAAAATACTTAAGTCTAGGTATTATATCCGTCAGTTGTCTCATATATCTAAATATTATAATCGTCATTGATTAATAATTTTTTTTCCATGGCCCTAAAAAGCAAAGAAAATTAATGGACCAATACTCTAGTAATTTCAATGTTTTTTACAGGCTCAATTAAACAAAAAAATTAATGAATTCATATTTTAATTCTCGAAAATTAGTTTTTATTAACCTAACAGAATTGAAAAATTAGTTGCCCAAATTTTTAAGTTTTCCTTTGGATGATAAAAAAATATTTAAAATTAAATAAATAAAACACCTAGGTCTAAAAGTTGCATCCGTTTAACATTGAACTCAAATATTGAAACAAAGTCGAAACTCTTCAACAATTTTCTTTTTAATTTAGCGTACTTTAAATGTGAGTATGCTCTTAATTGTCTCTTATGTCTAGCCAAAAAAAAAAACCTTAACAAAATTTAAAAAGGTTATTTTTTTATTATTCCTATTAAATAAAAAATTTAATGAGCCATTATTCTTATAATTTGAAACTTAACTGACATAAAAAAAAATTTAATGGGCCTATAATTTAATAAAATGAAACTTTTTTATTAGCTCAACTTAGATAAAAATTGGTTGCTGAATTTTTTTTTTAATTTAAGAACTTAAAAAAAAAATTAAATTGTGAGTGAGGTACATAAAATAACTAAGTCTAGTTGTTATAACCGTCATTCGTCTCATATATCTAAATGTTATAATCGTCATTGATTAATATTTTTTTCCATGGCCCAGAAAAGCAAAAAAAATTAATGGACCAATATTCTAGTAATTTCAAAGTTTTTTATCGGCTCAATTAAACAAAAAATTAATGAATTCGTTTTTTAATTCTTAAAAATTAGTTTTTATTAACCTAACAAAATTGAAAAATTAGTTGCCCATATTTTAAAATTTTCCTTTGGGTAATAAAAGAAATATTTAGAAAACACACAAATTATAAGTTAAATAAATAAAACACCTAGGTCTAAAAGTCGTATCCGTGTAACATTGAACTCAAAGATTGAAACAAAGTCGAAACTCATCAACAATTGTATTTTTAATTTAGAGTACTTTAAATGTGGGTATGCTCTTAATTGTTTCTTATGTCTAGCAAAAAAAAAAAATCTTAACAAATGTTTAAAAAGTTTATTTTTTTATTATTCCAATTAAATAAAAAATTTAATGAGCCATTATTCTTATAATTTGAAACATAACCCACATAAAAGAAAAATTAATGAGCCTATATTCTAATAAAATGAAACTTTTTTATTAGCTCAACTTAGATTAAAAATTGTTTGCTGAATTTTTTATTAATTTAAGAATTTAAAAATAAATAAATTGTGAGCGAGGTACATAAAATACTTAAGTCTAGGTATTATATCCGTCATTTGTCTCATATATCTAAATATTATAATCGTCATTGATTAATATTTTTTTTCCATGGCCCTAAAAAGCAAAGAAAATTAATGGACCAATACTCTATTAATTTCAATGTTTTTTACAAGCTCAATTAAACAAAAAAATTAATGAATTCATATTTTAATTCTTGAAAATTAGTTTTTATTAACCTAACAGAATTGAAAAATTAGTTGCCCAAATTTTTAAGTTTTCCTTTGGATGATAAAAAAATATTTAAAATTAAATAAATAAAACACCTAGGTCTAAAAGTTGCATCCGTTTAACATTGAACTCAAATATTGAAACAAAGTCGAAACTCTTCAAAAATTTTATTTTTAATTTAGCGTACTTTAAATGTGGGTATGCTCTTAATTGTCTCTTATGTCTAGCCAAAAAAAAAAACCTTAACAAAATTTAAAAAGGTTATTTTTTTATTATTCCTATTAAATAAAAAATTTATAAGCCATTATTCTTATAATTTGAAACTTAACTGACATAAAAAAAAATTTAATGGGCCTATAATTTAATAAAATGAAACTTTTTTATTAGCTCAACTTAGATAAAAATTAGTTGCTGAATTTTTTTTTTTAATTTAAGAACTTAAAAAAAAATTAAATTGTGAGTGAGGTACATAAAATAACTAAGTCTAGTTGTTATATCCATCATTCGTCTCATATATCTAAATATTATAATCGTCATTGATTAATATTTTTTTCCATGGCCCAAAAAAGTAAATAATTAATGGACCAATATTCTAGTAATTTCAAAGTTTTTTATCGGCTCAATTAAACAAAAAATTAATGAATTCATTTTTTAATTCATAAAAATTAGTTTTTATTAACCTAATAAAATTGAAAAATTAGTTGCCCATATTTTTAAAATTTCCTTTGGGTCACAAAAGAAATATTTAAAAAACACACAAATTGTGAGTTAAATAAATAAAATACCTAGGTCTAAAAGTTGCATCTGCGTAACATTGAACTCAAAGATTGAAACAAAGCCAAAACTCCTAAACAATTGTATTTTTAATTTAGAGTACCTTAAATGTGGGTATGCTCTTAATTGTCTCTTATGTCTAGTAAAAAAAAAACTTAACAAATTTTTAAAATGTTATTTTTTTATTATTCCAATTAAATTAAAAATTTAATGAGCCATTATTCTTATAATTTGAAACTTAACCCACTTAAAAAAAAATTTAATGAGCCTATATTCTAATAAAATGAAACTTTTTAATTAGCTCAACTTAGATTAAAAATTGGTCACTGAATTTTTTATTAATTTAAGAATTAAAAAATAAATAAATTGTGAGCGAAGTACATAAAATACCTAAGTCTAGTTGTTATATCCGTCATTCGTCTCATATATCTAAATATTATAATCGTCATTGATTAATATTTTTTTTCCATGGCCCAAAAAAGCAAAAAAAATTAATGTACTAATACTCTAGTAATTTCAATGTTTTTTACAGGCTCATTTAAACAAAAAATTAATGAATTCATATTTTAATTCTTGAAAATTAGTTTTTATTAACCTAACAGAATTGAAAAATTGCTTGCCCATATTTTTAAGTTTTCCTTTGGATGATAAAAAAATATTTAAAATTATATAAGCAAAACACCTAGGTCTAAAAGTTGCATCCGTTTAATATTGAACTCAAAGACTGAAACAAAGTCGAAACTCTTCAACAATTTTATTTTTAATTTAGCATACTTTAAATGTGGGTATGCTCTTAATTGTCTCTTATGTCTAGCCAAAAAAAACCTTAACAAAATTTAAAAAGGTTATTTTTTATTATTCCAATTAAATAAAAAATTTAATGAGCCATTATTCTAATAATTTGAAACTTAACCCACTTAAAAAAAATTAATGAGCCTATATTCTAATAAAATGAAACTTTTTTTTTAGCTCAACTTAGATTAAAATTTCTTGCTGAATTTTTTTTTAATTTAAGAATTTAAAAAAAATTAAATTGTGAGCGAGGTACATAAAATACCTAAGTCTAATTGTTATATCTGTCATTGGTCTCATATATCTAAATGTTTTAATCGTCATTGGTTAATATATTTTTCCATGGCCCGAAACAGCAAAAAAAATTGCTGGACCGATACTCTACTAATTTCAAATTTTTTTACAGGCTCAATTAAACAAAAAATTAATAAATTCATATTTTAATTCTTAAAAATTAGTTTTTATTAATCTAACAAAATTGAAAAATTAGTTGCCCATATTTTTAAATTTTCCTTTGGGCAATAAAAAAATATTTAAAAAACACCAAATTTGTGAGTTAAATAAATAAAATGCCAAGGTCTAAAAGTTGCATCCGTGTAACATTGAACTCAAAGATTGAAACAAAGCCAAAACTCCTCAACAATTGTATTTTTAATTTAGAGTACTTTAAATGTGGGTATGCTCTTAATTGTCTCTTATGTCTAGCAAAAAAAAAAACTTAACAAATTTTTAAAATGTTATTTTTTTATTATTCCAATTAAATAAAAAATTTAATGAGCCATTATTATTTTTATTTAAACTTAACCCACTTAAAAAAAAAATTTAATGAGCCTATATTCTAATAAAATGAACTTTTTAATTAGCTCAACTTAGATTAAAAATTGGTTGCTGAATTTTTTTTTTTAATTTAAGAATTTAAAAAAAAATAAATGGTGAGCAAGATACGTAAAATGCCGAAGTCTAGTTGTTATATCCGTCATTCGTCTCATATATCTAAATATCATAATCGTCATTGTTTAATTTTTTTTTATGGCCCAAAAAAGAAAAAAATTAATGGACCAATATTCTAGTAATTTCAAAGTTTTTATTGGCTCAATTAAACAAAAAATTAATGAATTCATTTTTTAATTCTTAAAAATTAGTTTTTATTAACCTAACAAAATTGAAAAATTAGTTGCCCATATTTTTAAAATTTCCTTTGGGTCATGAAAGGAATATTTAAAAAACACACAAATTGTGAGTTAAATAAATAAAACACGTAGGTCTAAAAGTTGCATCTGTGCAACATTGAACTCAAAGATTAAAACAAAGCCAAAACTCCTCAACAATTGTATTTTTAATTTAGAGTACTTTAATTGTGGGTATGCTCTTAATTGTCTCTTATGTCTAGCAAAAAAAAAAAACTTAACAAATTTTTAGAATGTTATTTTTTTATTATTCCAATTAAATAAAAAATTTAATGAGCCATTATTCTTATAATTTGAAACTTAACCCACTTAAAAAAAAATTTAATGAGCTTACATTCTAATAAAATGAAACTTTTTAATTAGCTCAACTTAGATTAAAAATTGGTTGCTGAATTTTTTTTTAATTTAAGAATTTTAAAAAAATTAAATTGTGAGCGAGGTACATAAAATACCTAAGTCTAGTTGTTATATCTGTCATTCGTCTCATATATCTAAATATTATAATCGTCATTGATTAATATATTTTTCATGGCCCAAAAAAGTAGAAAAAATTAATAGACCAATGCTCTAGTAATTTCAATGTTTTTTACAAGCTCAATTAAACAAAAAATTAATGAATTCATATTTTAATTCTTAAAAATTAGTTTTTATTAACCTAACAAAATTGAAAAATTAGTTGCCCATATTTTTAAGTTTTCCTTTGGATGATAAAAAAATATTTAAAATTAAATAAATAAAACACCTAGATCTAAAAGTTGCATCCGTTTAACATTGAACTCAAAGACTGAAAAAAAGTCGAAACTCCTCAACAATTTTATTTTTAATTTAGAGTACTTTAAATGTGGGTATGATCTTAATTGTCCCTTATGTCTAGCTAAAAAAAAAAACCCTTAAGAAAATTTAAAAAAGTTATTTTTTTATTATTCCAATTAAATAAAAATTTAATGAGCTATTATTCTAATAATTTGAAACTTAACCCACTTAAAAAAAATTAATGAGCCTACATTCTAATAAAATGAAACTTTTTAATTGGCTCAACTTAGATTAAAAATTGGTTGCTGAATTTTTTTTTTTAATTTAAGAATTTAAAAAAATTAAATTGTGAGCGAGGTACATAAAATACCTAAGTCTAGTTGTTATATCCATCATTCGTCTCATATATCTAAATGTTATAATCGTCGTTTATTAATATTCTTTTCCATGGCCCAAAAAAGAAAAAAAATTAATGGACCAATATTCTAGTTATTACAAAGTTTTTTGTTGGCTCGATTAAACAAAAAATTAATGAATTCATTTTTTAATCCTTAAAAATTAGTTTTTATTAACCTAACAAAATTGAAAAATTAGTTGCCCATATTTTTAAAATTTCTTATGGGTAATAAAAGAAATATTTAGAAAACACACAAATTATGAGTTAAATAAATAAAACACCTAGGTCTAAAAGTTGCATCCGTGTAACATTGAACTCAAAGATTATGGGTATGCTCTTAACTGTCTCTTATGTCTAGCAAAAAAAAGAACTTAACGAATTTTTAAAAGGTTATTTTTTTATTATTCCAATTAAATAAAAAATTTAATGAGCCATTATTCTTATAATTTGAAACCTAACCCACTTAAAAAAAAAAATTAATGAGCCAATACTCTAATAAAATGAAACTTTTTTTATTAGGTCAACTTAGATTAAAAATTAGTTGCTGAATTTTTTTTTTAATTCAAGAATTTTAAAAAAAATTAAAATACCTAAGTCTAGTTGTTATATCTGTTATTCGTCTCATATATCTAAATATTATAATCGTCATTGATTAATATTTTTTCCATGGCTCAAAAAGCAAAAAGAATTAATGGACCAATACGCTAGTAATTTCAATGTTTTTTACAAGCTCAATTAAACAAAAATTAATGAATTCATATTTTAATTCTTAAAAATTAGTTTTTATTAACCTAACAAAATTGAAAAATTAATTTCCCATATTTTTAAGTTTTCCTTTGGATGATAAAAAAATATTTAAAATTAAATAAATAAAAAACCTAGGTCTAAAAGTTGCATCCGTTTAACATTGAACGCAAAGACTGAAAAAAAGTCGAAACTCCTCAATAATTTTATTTTTAATTTAGAGTACTTTAAATGTGGATATGTTCTTAATTGTCTCTTATGTCTAGTTAAAAAAAAAAAAAAAACCTTAACAAAATTTAAAAAGGCTATTTTTTTATTATTCCAATTAAATAAAAATTTAATGAGCCATTATTCTTATAATTTGGAACTTAACCCACTTAAAAAAAAATTTAATGAGTCTATATTCTAATAAAATGAAACTTTTTTATTAGCTCAACTTAGATTAAAAATTGGTTGCTGAATTTTTTTTTTAATTTAAGAATTTAAAAAAAATTAAATTGTGAGCAAGTTACATAAAATACCAAAATCTAGTTGCTATATCCTTCATTCGTCTCATATATCTAATGTTATAATCGTCATTGATTAATATTTTTTTCCATGGCCCAAAAAAGCAAAAAAATTAATGGACCAATATTCAAGTAATTTCAAAGTTTTTTATCGGCTCAATTAAACAAAAAATTAATGAATTCATATTTTAATTCTAAAAAATTAGTTTTTATTAACCTAACAAAATTGAAAAATTAGTTGCCCATATTTTTAATTTTTCTTTGGGTAATAAAGAAATATTTAAAAAACACAGAAATTGTGAGTTAAAGAAATAAAACACCTAGGTCTAAATGTTGGATCTGTTTAACATTGAACTCAAAGATTGAAACAAAGTCAAAACTCCTCAACAATTTTATTTTTAATTTAGCGTACTTTAAATGTGGGTATGCTCTTAATTGTCTCTTATGTCTAGCAAAAAAAAAAGAAAAACCTTAACAAAATTTAAAAAGGTTATTTTTTGTTATTCCAATTAAATAAAAAATTTAATGAGCCATTATTCTTGTAATTTGAAACTTAACCCACTTAAAAAAATTTAATGAGCCTATATTCTATTAAAATGAAACTTTTTTATTAGCTCAACTTAGATTAAAAATTGGTTGTTGAATTTTTTTTAATTTAAGAATTTAAAAAAAATTAAATTGTGAGCGTGGTACATAAAATTCCTAAGTCTAGTTGTTATATCCGTCATTCGTCTGATATATCTAAATGTTATAATCGTCATTAATTAATATATTTTTTCATGGCCCAAAAAAAGCAAAAAAAAATTGCTAGACCAATACTCTAGTAATTTCAAAGTTTTTTACCGGCTCAATAAAACAAAAGATTAAATTAATGAATTCATTTTTTAATTCTTAGAAATTAGCTTTTATTAACCAAAAAAAATTGAAAAATTAGTTGTTCATATTTTTAAATTTTTCTTTGGGTAATAAAAAAAATATTTAAAAAACACACAAATTGTGAGTTAAATAAATAAAACACCTAGGTCAAAAAGTTGCGTCCGTTTAACATTGAACTAAAAAATTGAAACAAAGTAGAAATTCTTCAACAATTTTATTTTTAATTTAGAGTACTTTAAATATGGGTATGCTCTTAATTGTCTCTTATATTTAGGTAAAAAAAAAAACCTTAACAAAATTTAAAAAGGTTATTTTTTTATTATTCCAATTAAATAAAATACTTAATGATCCATTATTCTTATAATTTAAAACTTAACCCACTTAAAAAAAATTAATGAGCCTATATTCTAATAAAATGAAACTTTTTTATTAGCTTAACTTAGATTAAAAATTGCTTGCTGAATTTTTTTTAATTTAAGAATTTTTAAAAAAATTAAATTGTGAGTGAGTTAAATAAAATACCTAAGTCTACTTGTTATATCCGTCATTCGTCTCATACATCTAGATGTTATAATCGTTATTGATTAATATATTTTTCCATGGCCCAAAAAAGCAAAAAAAAATTGCTGGACCAATACTCTAGTAATTTCAAATTTTTTTACAGGCTCAATTAAACAAAAAATTAATGAATTATTTTTTAATTCTTAAAAATTAGTCTTTATTAACCTAAGAAAATTGAAAAACTAGTTGCCCATATTTTTAAATTTTCCTTTGGGTAATAAAAAAATATTTAAAAAATACAGAAATTGTGAGTTAAATAAGTAAAACGCCTAGGTCTAAAAGTTGCATCTGTTTAACATTGAACTCAAAAATTGAAACAAAGCCGAAACTCCTCAACAATTTTATTTTTAATTTAGAGCACTTTAAATGTGGGTATGCTCTTAATTGTCTCTTATGTCTTGCAAAAAAAAAATTTAACAAATTTTTAAAAGTTTATTTTTTTATTATTCTAATTAAATAAAATATTTAATGAGCCATTATTCTTGTAATTTGAAACTTAACCCATTTAAAAAAAAAATTTAATGAGCCTATATTCTAATAAAATAAAACTTTTTTATTTGCTCAACTTAGATTAGAAATTGATTGCTGAATTTTTTTTTAAGTTAAAAATTTTAAAAAAATTACGTTGTGAGGGAGGTAAATAAAACAACTAAGTCTAGTTGTTATATCCGTCATTCGTCTCATATATCTAAATGTTATAATCGTCATTGATTAATTTTTTTTTCCATGACCCAAAAAAGCAAAAAAATTTATTGACCAATATTCTAGTAATTTCAAAGTTTTTTATCGGCTTAATTAAACAAAAAATTAAAGAATTCATATTTTAATTCTTAAAAATTAGTTTTTATTAACCCAATAAAATTGAAAAATTTGTTGCCCAAATTTTTAAATTTTCCTTTGGGTAATAAAAAAAATTTTAAAAACACAGAAATTGTGAGTTAAATAAATAAAATACCTAGGTTTAAAAGTTGCATCCGTTTAACATTGAACTCAAAGATTGAAACAAAGTTGAAACTCTTTAACAATTTTATTTTTAATTTAGAGTACTTTTGATATGGGTATACTCTTAATTGTCCCTTATGTCTAGCCAAAAAAAAAAAAACTTAACAAAATACTCTAGTAATTTCAAAGTTTTTTACCGGCTTAATTAAACAAAAAATTAATGAATTCATATTTTAATTCTTAAAAATTAGTTTTTATTAACCTAACAAAATTGAAAAATTAGTTGCCCATGTTTTTAAATTTTTCTTTGGGTAATAAAAAAATATTTAAAAAATACAGAAATTGTGAGTTAAATAAATAAAACACCTAGGTCTAAATGTTGCATCCGTTTAACATTGAACTCAAAAATTGAAACAAAGACGAAACTCCTCAACAATTTTACTTTTAATTTAGAGTACTTTAAATGTGGGTATGCTTTTAATTGTCTCTTATGTCTAGCAAAAAAAAAATTAACAAATTTTTAAAAGTTTATTTTTTATTATTCTAATTAAATAAAATATTTAATGAGCCGTTATTCTTGTAATTTGAAACTTAATCCACTTAGAAAAAAATTTAATGAGCCTATATTCTAATAAAATGAAACTTTTTCGTTAGCTCAACTTAGATTAAAAATTGGTTGCTGAATTTTTTTTTAATTTGAGAATTTTAAAAAAATTACATTATGAGGGAGGTACATAAAACAACTAAGTCTAGTTGTTATATCCGTCATTCGTCTCATATATCTAAATGTTGCAATCGTCATTGATTAATATATTTTTCCATGGCAAAAAAAAAGCAAAAAAAATTGCTGGACCAATACTCTAGTAATTTCAAAGTTTTTTACCAGCTCATTAAAACAAAAGATTAAATTAATGAATTCATTTTTTAATTCTTAGAAATTAGCTTTTATTAACCAAACAATATTGAAAAATTAGTTGCTCATATTTTAAATTTTTCTTTGGATAATAAAAAAATATTTAAAAAATACACAAATTGTGAGTTAAATAAATAAAACACCTAAGTCTAAAAGTAGCGTCCGTTTAACATTGAACTCAAAGATTGAAACAAAGTAGAAATTCTTCAACAATTTTATTTTTAATTTAGAGTACATTAAATATGGGTATGCTCTTAATTGTCTCTTATGTCTAGGTAAAAAAAAACCTTAACAAAATTTAAAACGGTTATTTTTTTATTATTCCAATTAAATAAAATATTTAATGAACCATTATTGTTACAATTTCAAATTTAACCCACTTAAAAAAAATTTAATGAGCCTATATTCTAATAAAATGAAACTTTTTTATTAGCTCAACTTAGATTAAAAATTGCTTGCTGAATTTTTTTTAATTTAAGAATTTAAAAAAAAATTAAATTGTGAGTGAGTTAAATAAAATACCTAAGTCTACTTGTTATATCCGTCATTCGTCTCATACATCTAGATGTTATAATCGTTATTGATTAATATATTTTTCCATGGCCCAAAAAAGCAAAAAAAATTGCTGGACCAATACTCTAGTAATTTCAAATTTTTTTACAGGCTCAATTAAACAAAAAATTAATGAATTATTTTTTAATTCTTAAAAATTAGTTTTTATTAACCTAACAAAATTGAAAAACTAGTTGCCCATATTTTTAAATTTTTCTTTGGGTAATAAAAAAATATTTAAAAAATACAGAAATTATGAGTTAAATAAGTAAAACACCTAGGTCTAAAAGTTGCATCCGTTTAACATTGAACTCAAAAATTGAAACAAAGCCGAAACTCCTCAACAATTTTATTTTTAATTTAGAGCACTTTAAATGTGGGTATGCTCTTAATTGTCTCTTATGTCTTGCAAAAAAAAAAAATTTAACAAATTTTTAAAAGTTTATTTTTTTATTATTCTAATTAAATAAAATATTTAATGAGCCATTATTCTTGTAATTTGAAACTTAACCCACTTAAAAAAAAAATTAATGAGCCTATATTCTAATAAAATGAAACTTTTTCATTAGCTCAACTTAGATTAAAAATTGGTTGCTGAATTTTTTTTTAATTTAAGAATTTTAAAAAAATTACATTATGAGGGAGGTACATAAAATAACTAAGTCTAGTTGTTATATCCGTCATTCGTCTCATATATCTAAATGTTATAATCGTCATTGATTAATATTTTTTTCCATAGCCGAAAAAAGCAAAAAAATTAAAAGACCAGTATCCTAGTAATTTCAAAGTTTTTTATCAGCTCAATTAAACAAAAAATTAATGAATTCATTTTTTAATTCTTAAAAATTAGTTTTTGTTAACCTAGCAAAATTGAAAAATTAGTTGCCCACATTTTTAAATTTTCCTTTCGGCAATAAAAAAATATTTAAAAAACACACAAATTGTGAGTTAAATAAATAAAACACCAAGGTCTAAAAGTTGCATCCGTTTAACATTAAACTCAAAGATTGAAACAAAGTCGAAACTCCTCAACAATTTTATTTTTAATTTAGAGTACTTTAAATATGGGTATGCTCTTAAATGTCTCTTATGTCTAGCTAAAAAAAACCTTAACAAAATTTAAAAAGGTTATTTTTTTATTATTCCAATTAAATAAAATATTTAATGAGCCTTTATTCTTGTAATTTGAAACTTAACCCATTTAAAAAAAAAATTAATGAGCCTATATTCTAATAAAATGAAACTTTTTTATTAGCTCAACTTAGATTAGAAATTGGTTGATTTTTTTTTAATTTAAATTTTTAAAAAAAATTACATTGTGAGGGAGGTACATAAAATAACTAAGTCTAGTTGTTATATCCGTCATTCGTCTCATATATCTAAATGTTATAATCGCCATTGATTAATATTTATTTTCATGGCCTAAAAAAGCAAAAAAAATTTATTGACCAATATTCTAGTAATTTCAAAGTTTTTTATCGGCTTAATTAAACAAAAAATTAAAGAATTCATATTTTAATTCTTAAAAATTAGTTTTTCTTAACCCAACAAAATTAAAAAATTTGTTGCCCAAATTTTTAAATTTTCCTTTGGGTAATAAAAAAAATTTTAAAAACACAGAAATTGTGAGTTAAATAAATAAAATACCTAGGTTTAAAAGTTGCATCTGTTTAACATTGAACTCAAAGATTGAAACAAAGTTGAAACTCTTCAACAATTTTATTTTTAATTTAGAGTACTTTTAATATTGGTATACTCTTAATTGTCTCTTATGTCTAGCCAAAAAAAAAAAACTTAACAAAATACTCTAGTAATTTCAAAGTTTTTTACTGGCTCAATTAAACAAAAAATTAATGAATTCATAACTTAATTCTTAGAAATTAGTTTTTATTAACCTAACAAAATTGAAAAATTAGTTGCCCATATTTTTAAATTTTTCTTTGGGTAATAAAAAAATATTTAAAAAATACAGAAATTGTGAGTTAAATAAGTAAAACACCTAGGTCTAAAAGTTGCATCTGTTTAACATTGAACTCAAAAATTGAAACAAAGCCGAAACTCCTCAACAATTTTATTTTTAATTTAGAGCACTTTAAATGTGGGTATGCTCTTAATTGTCTCTTATGTCTTGCAAAAAAAAAATTTAACAAATTTTTAAAAGTTTATTTTTTTATTATTCTAATTAAATAAAATATTTAATGAGCCATTATTCTTGTAATTTGAAACTTAACCCATTTAAAAAAAAATTTAATGAGCCTATATTCTAATAAAATGAAACTTTTTTATTTGCTCAACTTAGATTAGAAATTGATTGCTGAATTTTTTTTTAAGTTAAAAATTTTAAAAAAATTACGTTGTGAGGGAGGTACATAAAACAACTAAGTCTAGTTGTTATATCCTTCATTCGTCTCATATATCTAAATGTTATAATCGTCATTGATTAATATTTTTTTCCATGGCCCAAAAAAGCAAAAAAATTTATTGACCAATATTCTAGTAATTTCAAAGTTTTTTATCGGCTTAATTAAACAAAAAATTAAAGAATTCATATTTTAATTCTTAAAAATTAGTTTTTATTAACCCAATAAAATTGAAAAATTTGTTGCCCAAATTTTTAAATTTTCCTTTGGTAATAAAAAAATTTTTAAAAACACAGAAATTGTGAGTTAAATAAATAAAATACCTAGGTTTAAAAGTTGCATCCGTTTAACATTGAACTCAAAGATTGAAACAAAGTTGAAACTCTTTAACAATTTTATTTTTAATTTAGAGTACTTTTGATATGGGTATACTCTTAATTGTCCCTTATGTCTAGCAAAAAAAAAAAAACTTAACAAAATACTCTAGTAATTTCAAAGTTTTTTACCGGCTTAATTAAACAAAAAATTAATGAATTCATATTTTAATTCTTAAAAATTAGTTTTTATTAACCTAACAAAATTGAAAAATTAGTTGCCAATGTTTTTAAATTTTTCTTTGGGTAATAAAAAATATTTAAAAAACACAGAAATTGTGAGTTAAATAAATAAAACACCTAGGTCTAAATGTTGCATCCGTTTAATATTGAACTCAAAAATTGAAACAAAGACGAAACTCCTCAACAATTTTATTTTTAATTTAGAGTACTTTAAATGTGGGTACGCTTTTAATTGTCTCTTATGTCTAGCAAAAAAAAAATTAACAAATTTTTAAAAGTTTATTTTTTTATTATTCTAATTAAATAAAATATTTAATGAGCCATTATTCTTGTAATTTGAAACTTAACCCACTTAGAAAAAAATTTAATGAGCCTATATTCTAATAAAATGAAACTTTTTCGTTAGCTCAACTTAGATTAAAAATTGGTTGCTGAATTTTTTTTTTAATTTGAGAATTTTAAAAAAATTACATTATGAGGGAGGTACATAAAACAACTAAGTCTAGTTGTTATATCCGTCATTCGTCTCATATATCTAAATGTTACAATCGTCATTGATTAATATATTTTTCCATGGCAAAAAAAAAGCAAAAAAAATTGCTTGACCAATACTCTAGTAATTTCAAAGTTTTTTACCAGCTCAATAAAACAAAAGATTAAATTAATGAATTCATTTTTTAATTCTTAGAAATTAGCTTTTATTAACCAAACAATATTGAAAAATTAGTTGCTCATATTTTTAAATTTTTCTTTGGATAATAAAAAATATTTAAAAAATACACAAATTGTGAGTTAAATAAATAAAACACCTAAGTCTAAAAGTAGCGTCCGTTTAACATTGAACTCAAAGATTGAAACAAAGTAGAAATTCTTCAACAATTTTATTTTTAATTTAGAGTACTTTAAATATGGGTATGCTCTTAATTGCCTCTTATGTCTAGGTAAAAAAAAAAACCTTAACAAAATTTTAAAAAATTATATTTTTATTATTCCAATTAAATAAAATATTTAATGAGCCATTATTGTTATAATTTCAAATTTAACCCACTTAAAAAAAATTTAATGAGCCTATATTCTAATAAAATGAAACTTTTTTATTAGCTCAACTTAGATTAAAAATTGCTTACTGAATTTTTTTTTAATTTAAGAATTTAAAAAAAAAATTAAATTGTGAGTGAGTTAAATAAAATACCTAAGTCTACTTGTTATATCCGTCATTCGTCTCATACATCTAGATGTTATAATCGTTATTGATTAATATATTTTTCCATGGCCCAAAAAAGCAAAAAAAATTGCTGGACCAATACTCTAGTAATTTCAAATTTTTTTACAGGCTCAATTAAACAAAAAATTAATGAATTATTTTTTAATTCTTAAAAATTAGTTTTTATTAACCTAACAAAATTGAAAAACTAGTTGCCCATATTTTTAAATTTTTCTTTGGGTAATAAAAAAATATTTAAAAAATACAGAAATTATGAGTTAAATAAGTAAAACACCTAGGTCTAAAAGTTGCATCCGTTTAACATTGAACTCAAAAATTGAAACAAAGCCGAAACTCCTCAACAATTTTATTTTTAATTTAGAGCACTTTAAATGTGGGTATGCTCTTAATTGTCTCTTATGTCTTGCAAAAAAAAAAAATTTAACAAATTTTTAAAAGTTTTTTTTTATTATTCTAATTAAATAAAATATTTAATGAGCCATTATTCTTGTAATTTGAAACTTAACCCACTTAAAAAAAAATTTAATGAGCCTATTTTCTAATAAAATGAAACTTTTTCATTAGCTCAACTTAGATTAAAAATTGGTTGCTGAATTTTTTTTTTAATTTAAGAATTTTAAAAAAATTACATTATGATGGAGGTACATAAAATAACTAAGTCTAGTTATATCCGTCATTCGTCTCATATATCTAAATGTTATAACCGTCATTGATTAATATTTTTTTCCATAGCCGAAAAAAGCAAAAAAATTAAAAGACCAGTATCCTAGTAATTTCAAAGTTTTTTATCAGCTCAATTAAACAAAAAATTAATGAATTCATTTTTTAATTCTTAAAAATTAGTTTTTGTTAACCTAGCAAAATTGAAAAATTAGTTGCCCACATTTTTAAATTTTCCTTTCGGCAATAAAAAAATATTTAAAAAACACACAAATTGTGAGTTAAATAAATAAAACACCAAGGTCTAAAAATTGCATCCGTTTAACATTAAACTCAAAGATTGAAACAAAGTCGAAACTCCTCAACAATTTTATTTTTAATTTAGAGTACTTTAAATATGGGTATGCTCTTAAATGTCTCTTATGTCTAGCTAAAAAAAACCTTAACAAAATTTAAAAAGGTTATTTTTTTATTATTCCAATTAAATAAAATATTTAATGAGCCTTTATTCTTGTAATTTGAAACTTAACCCATTTAAAAAAAAATTAATGAGCCTATATTCTAATAAAATGAAACTTTTTTATTAGCTCAACTTAGATTAGAAATTGGTTGTTGATTTTTTTTTTAATTTAAATTTTTTTAAAAAAATTACATTGTGAGGGAGGTACATAAAATAACTAAGTCTAGTTGTTATATCCGTCATTCGTCTCATATATCTAAATGTTATAATCGTCATTGATTAATATTTTTTTCCATGGCCCAAAAAAGCAAAAAAATTTATTGACCAATATTCTAGTAATTTCAAAGTTTTTTATCGGCTTAATTAAACAAAAAATTAAAGAATTCATATTTTAATTCTTAAAAATTAGTTTTTCTTAACCCAACAAAATTAAAAAATTTGTTGCCCAAATTTTTAAATTTTCCTTTGGGTAATAAAAAAAATTTTAAAAACACAGAAATTGTGAGTTAAATAAATAAAATACCTAGGTTTAAAAGTTGCATCTGTTTAGCATTGAACTCAAAGATTGAAACAAAGTTGAAACTCTTCAACAATTTTATTTTTAATTTAGAGTACTTTTAATATTGGTATACTCTTAATTGTCTCTTATGTCTAGCCAAAAAAAAAAACTTAACAAAATACTCTAGTAATTTCAAAGTTTTTTACCGGCTCAATTAAACAAAAAATTAATGAATTCATAACTTAATTCTTAGAAATTAGTTTTTATTAACCTAACAAAATTGAAAAATTAGTTGCCCATATTTTTAAATTTTTCTTTGGGTAATAAAAAAATATTTAAAAAACACAGAAATTGTGAGTTAAATAAATAAAACACCTAGGTCTAAATGTTGCATCCGTTTAACATTGAACTCAAAGATTGAAACAAAGTCAAAACTCCTCAACAATTTTATTTGAAATTTAGATACTTTAAATGTGGGTACGCTCTTAATTGTCTCTTATGTCTAGCCAAAAAAAAAAGAAAAACCTTAACAAAATTTAAAAAGGTTATTTTTTATTATTCCAATTAAATAAAAAATTTAATGAGCCATTATTCTTGAAATTTGAAACTTAACCCACTTAAAAAAAAATTTAATGAGCCTATATTTAATTAAAATGAAACTTTTTATTAGTTCAACTTAGATTAAAAATTGGTTGTTGAATTTTTTTTTAATTTAAGAATTTAAAAAAAATTAAATTGTGAGCGGGTACATAAAATACCTAAGTCTAGTTATTATATCTGTCATTCGTCTGATATATCTAAATGTTATAATCATCATTGATTAATATATTTTTCCATGGCCCAAAAAAAGCAAAAAAAAAATTGCTGGACCAATACTCTAGTAATTTCAAGTTTTTTACCGGTTCAATAAAACAAAAGATTAAATTAATGAATTCAATTTTTAATTCTTAGAAATTATGATGTGAACCTTCAAGTAATTGGTAACTTGAAAACCCACATTCAAGGATTAAAGAAACAATATGGAAAGCACCAAATCAAGATGTATGAATTTAATTCTTTGAACCAACACAATCAGATTGCTGTGTAATTCAAAGAAAATATCAGAAATGGGATTCCTGACCTAATTCATATGGAGAATGAATAAACCAAGAATATTATGCACATTAAACCTTGCAAGATAGAAATCTCAGCAAGTTAATGAGCTTCACAAGAACAAAGGCAACAGCCAATTTACTCACTAAGGGAGCAGAAACAATCTTTCATTATTATTCAAAGTGTGTCCTCCACTTTCTCATTACACTTGTATTTATAATCTCTTGGCTCCAAAGCTAAAGACAAAAATATCCCTACTTTAATAACAGCTGCAAGGAGCTTTAAGTCTAAACAAAAATTAATCTATCAAAAGATTAAAAACTCCTAACAAAAAGTAAATTTAATATAGTAGCAAATAAGGGCATTTAAGTCCAAAAGAGAGGTGGTTATAACAGCAAGGGATATTCTTTCAAAAATGTGCCAGCAGATACATGTACATGGGTTGGATCTGGTGCATGCATGTCCACAGGTTATTCCATGTAACCTAATGCTCTACATGACACCTGGTCACTTCCAAGCTTAATTTTCACCAAATTTAATTCTTTATAATTTTCTTCATGCCATTCGAGCTTATAATCCTTGCTCCTTAAGATTTCACAAATTAAATTCTGAAGTGATTTAGCTCTAATTTTAGTAATTGGACCTTGGATGAAATCCTTTGGTGTGGATGTAGCTTTATTGATAAGAATCAAGCTACATCCACGCTAAAGGGTTTCATCCAAGGTCCAATTACTAGAGCTAGAGCTAAATCACTTCAGAATTTAATTTGTGAAATCATAAGGAGCAAGGAGTATAAGCTGGAATGGCATGAAGAAAAATATAAATGATTAAATTTGGTGAAAATTATGCTTGGAAGTGACCAGGTGTCATGTAGAGCATTAGGTTACATGGAATAACCCGTGGACATGCATGCACCAGATCCAACCCATGTACATGTATCTCACGCACATTTTGAAAGAATATCACTGTTATAACCACCTCTCTTTGGACTTAAATGCCCTTATTTGCTACTATATTAAATTTACTTTTGTTAGGAATTTTTAATCTTTTGATAGATTAATTTTTGTTTAGACTTAAAGCTCCTGCGAGCCAAGAGATTATAAATACAAGTGTAATGAGAAAGTGGAGGACACACTTTGAATAATAATGAAAGATTGTTTCGCTTCCTTAGTGAGTAAATTGGTTGTTTTTGTTCTTGTGAAGCTCATTAACTTGCTGAGATTTCTATCTTGCAAGGTTTAATGTGCATAATATTCTTGGTTTATTCATTCTCCATATGAATTAGGTCAGGAATCCCATTTCTGATATTTTCTTTGAATTACACAGCAATCTGATTGTGTTGGTTCAAAGAATTAAATTCATACATCTTGATTTGGTGCTTTCCATATTGTTTCTTTAATCATTGAATGTGGGTTTTCAAGTTACCAATTACTTGAAGGTTCACATCAGTTTTGGTATCAGAGCAAAGAGACGTCCAAACAAGGTAGATTCTCTATTTGCTTCTTATTCTTTGTGTTTGTTACCTTCTTCATAGTTGTTGTTTGGCTCTTGGGGTTTAGTTTGACCTGTTTGTTTAAAAATTTGTTTTGTCCTTCTTCTGATAAGGTAAAGTCCCACCAACCTCTAAGTTGACCAGTAAAGCCAGATATAATGGCTCTAGTTATGGATTGATCCGAATTATTTCCTTTAATTCGGGCTGCTACTGCATACATGGTCATGAATTGGATGACATTCTTGATTTGATAATCAGAAAGTCCATCTATGTTCCATTCTACAATTGAAGATCCATCATATTGTACATAATTATAACTTGTATCTTCATATTGTAGATTTATTGGCGAAGGCCTAGGGTAATAAGGCTTCATGTCTATAGTGGCTCTTGGTTTAGGATACATTATCCTGTTTAGCTCTAAGGGTTTAGAGATTTCAGAATTAGATAATTCTGATTCAGATTCAGATTCTAAATTATCTGAGATTGGGGCTATGCTTAGCTGTTTTAATCTTTTTTCTATTTCTTCTTCGAAAGTTAAGTCCTTTGTTAAAGGAGCTACTGATTTTTTCTTTGAGTCTAATCCTAATTCTGCAAACCTTTTAGTTATCTCTGTAATCATTTCCGAATGATCTGCTAACTTACGATCTAATTTTTTTGTTTCCAGTGGTTTAAATAAAACCTTTTTCTCAATTCTTGGTTTTGAGGATTCTCCTTTTTCGGGTCTATAATCCCTTGATTTAAAGTCTTGAATTTGTGTTTCTACCCTATTTAATTGTTGACCTATAGTGTACAGACTAAGATTGGCAAAGTTGCCTTGTTTGTCTGTTCTAGAGAAGGGAGAACATTCGACTTCTTGATTCTCTGCTACCTTATAAGATAGATCAGTTAATGGTGGATGTACTCCTCTTAGGAGTTTACCTTTTGAGGTAATGTAATTTCTATAAGACGATTCTAAAGTTGTTAAGAACGTCCTATCTTCGAAATTGGGAAATGGCTTTTTCCTACAGGCCATCATGTATTTAATAAATTCAGGAAATTTTTTATTTCCTCCCCTTTCTTGGTACCAAGCATGTTCTCTAAGGTAAGAGCTTTGTTTTTCTAGGCTGAAAGTCATTTGAAACCATTTTTCGAATGGAGTTTCTTCTTTGGTTAGGGCCATTATCTTTCTAGGTTGCCTAAGGCTTTCTTTATCATAACCCATATCCGAAGGAGTTGGGCTTTTGGGCCATTTGAGGCTCATTGTTTCTTTTGGGCTTGGATAGGTACTATCTAATCCATATATGGGCTGGGCCACTTGTTCCTCTGTTCTTTGGGTTCCTATTGAGCTTAATCGACTCATTGAGTTCATTCTATCTAGTTCTATTCCTGATAAGGATGGTCTAGGTAGAATTGGTTCTGAAACTACTGATCTTCCTGAGAACGAGTTCCTTGACTTTGTTCTAGCAAATGATATTGCTACGGTTCCATTGTTTGTTTCTATGATAGATTCAACATCATGTGATTCTTCCTTTTTAGGAGGAATTACTTCTTCTAAAACCCAATTTTCAAGTAAATTAAACTGTTCCCCATTCAATTGATTTTGGGACCACTAGATTTCCCTTTTCTAAGTCTGTGACGAAGAAAGTGGTGGTTCCTTTTGGGGAAATTAATTTTGTAGTTTCTTCCCTAAGATTAGGTACTACAGTGTTCATTGCTTTGTAATGGATCCTATATATAAGGATGATATTTTCAGATCCTGGTAACAAATCATACCTTGAGGTTTTGATATCTAGAGATAGAGCTTTCATAACATGTGGATCTTTTACCGATATGGTAAAATTGGGATAGCACGAAAAATATATCGGGCCATCACAGAGGGATCATTCTACTATTCCTAATAAGGAATCATTGAAATTTTTATGTCTTTTATCCCTGACACAGATTAAAGCTGAGGTGTTTAAACCTAGTCTAGTTGCTGGTTTTAGAGCAACTTGTATCATTCCTATATGTAGGAAAGAGTATTTCTTCTGATGTTCTGTTAAAAGTTCTTTTGAAAATAAACTTCTAGAACTTAATCCTTCATGGATAGGAGTAGTGGCTTGTTCAACAGTTTTAATGACATAGTCTGACTTAAAAATAAAACTGTTATTAGACTTATATATAAGACTTGATGAGATAGGAGGAAGTTTCCAATTATTTAACCTATTTTCTATATTAGATAATAATAATATTTCTTTATTTTTATTTTTTAATTTCTTATTCTCTTTGTCTTCAAGCCTAGCGCTTCTTGAGCTACCAGATAAGCTAGGAAATATTTTGTCCATTTGTTCTAGATCACTGTCAACGATGTTACTCCTGATGCCTAAACGCCTATTCACGGCTTCAACGGCTGAAGGATACGCGACTTGGGGTTTCACTAGAACTAATGACCAATCTACTACCTAACCTGGCTCTGATACCACCTGACGCAAAAGGATCGAAACTAGAGAATAAGTAGTACGTGGCGTTGTGTCTAGAAGTTGCTCTACCTTCCACCAAATGAAGGGCTTAAGCGGTTACTAGCTTCCAGTCGATATACCACTTAGAAGATGGCAGAAAACAAAGATGACAGACATGATGAGAAACTTAATATGAAGAAGAATATTTTTCTAGAAATTATTATTCCTTAACCATATATCTAATAGATTAATTATGACTCTAAATAATACTAACAGTCTTTCATGCTCTCTACAGTCGCAGAATTCGTTATGAGTTTCTAGATGTTGATTGCACAAATCATTACCATTTTCTATTAAAGCGGCTCTTAATAATTCTACTTCTCTTCTATTAGATAAATCAAGACAACGTAAATAAAATAAAAGACGATTGATATAAGTAGACATAAATAGTTTATAAACAGTTTCTGATGCACAGGATCCCTTTAAGGCCAAGTGCAGAGCATACTTAAATAGTGCTACTTACAGTGCTTCAAATAACAGAACAGTAATACTTACAGAGCTACAGTCTTCTTCCCAACCAGTAGGCGTGATAGAAGCTATAGGAATATTTGCAGAATGCGGAGGTGAATAGTATACCCAGTAGTCGTACTTACCAGAGGGTTGTCCAAGAAGATCCACATTGCTGAGGGATAGTGTTTCAAGTTCTTGGTTCAACTCCTTAGCTTGATTTATTAAAACATCTAATTCTTTTTCTAACTTTGGAAAAGAAGATCGAAATGATGAAAATACCATATATTTTATTATCTTGAAAACAGTACACTCATTCAAACGAAAACAGTACAAACTAAGAACACTTTAGAACATAGAGTGGCAAAGCAGAGAAAACAAATTGAAAGCAAACTTATTTTACAAGCTATTTTTTCTCGGTGCTTGTTAAGCAAGTCGGGAGGCCTTCTTATAGAAGTTAGAAGGAATCTTCAGTCGTCATGGCATACGTCACTTTAAGTGGCAGACAGGAAATAGTGGATGTCTTGTCTTTTAGACTGTGAGGAATCTAATACCCTTTACAGGTCATTAGGGTCTTGGCTGTCTTCCCAAAATTGTCCTTCCATGTCAGTGTCGGTGTCACTTTCGTCCTTTTGATGCGACTTAGAGCACTCCGCAGCATCTTTAGCTTTTGAGCTGGCAACTTTTGAGCTGGCTTCTTTGTCGTCTTCTGATAATGCACTGAAAAGCTGTTGGTGAAGTTCATCTTTTGGCACTGATTTGAGTAGGTCTTTGAATAATTCTGACAGGTTCGATGAGACTGAAGGACTGGGTATTGTTGGCTTTTTAGCCAAAGTAATTAATCCTTTAGAGGAATAAACAGAAGGTGATTCAAAGAAATCACATTTATCCCACCATTTAATTAGGATTCTTCGAGTTAACCAGGGCACATGATCTGTGGAAAACTCGCCAAATTTTTTCATTTTCTTTTTTGAGATAATATAATCCCATCGAACTATCCATGGAATTTTGTAAAGGATAGTAAACATCAATCTTGAATCCTTTAAGGATTTATTTGAATTAGTAAACTGTTCATAAACAGTTCTTACCTTATTAGGTAGAGCTATGGGAAATATTCCCCAGTTAAAGAACCATTCATAAAACCAAGATGGAAATTCAAATAGTTCTTTATCCAACTGGAACTGTATGAACCAGCTGAACTTTCTTTGCCTATTTTCATAGATTAAGGCACCAGTCCAGGCTTGCATATAATCAAAATAATTAAAATACCTGGGCTTTCCGAAATTTAATTCCTTTTGTTTGAAGAGTGAATCTCCCCATTCATCGTAGGATATTATCCTTTTGATGATAAACTTACTAAATGCCCACTCATTAGTGGACCTTTCTGTTGGAGAGAAGACCACTGAATCGGTCTCTGCTAAGATAGCTTGATAATAAGTGTAGTCCTTTGGTAAATAAGGATTCATTGTGTGATGTTCAGTGTAGAAATTAGCTACCTCATAAGGCTTCAGTTCCTTAGGTTTTTTGTCCATTGGCATAAGGAAACAGTAGCTTATTGGAATATAGGGGTAATTAACCTCTTTGGCATTATTAGCCTCAATGCTGATTGAATAAGCATCCTCTCGAAGTTTATCTACCATTTTAGGTGGTGGTGGCGAGACCTCATGGGTTCGCTTTGAAGGAGTTATTGATGCTTTTGAACTCATGTCCTGTAAGAAATTCACGAGTTAGGAAATCAGGCAAAGAGTTAGTTTCTCCTTTTATGAATTCAATATCAAAATCAAATACTGATAAGATGGCTTGCCATCTAGCAAAGATCTGTTTAGATGCGATGTTTTTAACATCTTTCAGTAATATTTCTTTTGCACTTTTGCAATCAACCCTTATAAGGAATTTTTGATTAAGTAAATCAGATTCAAAATTTTGAATACAGAGAAATATAGATAAGATCTCCTTTTTAACCGTAGAGTAATTAACTCTAGGTCCTGTCCAAATTCCACTGGTAAATCTGACTAAAGATTGTTTGTCAGCTATCCTTTGCTTTAGAATGCCTCCATAACCTATGTCAGATGCGTCAGTTTCCACCACCTTTAAGGCTTGTGGATGAGGAATTGCCAGACAGGGAAGTGTTTTGACCTTTTGTTTTATCCGTTTAACAGATAAGGTGTGTTCTGGGGTCCAGAGTGCTGGATTCTTTTTTAGTCTCTGGAATAGTAGTTTGGCGTCTTGTGCTAAGCTTTCATAAAAGTCAGCAACATAATTAAGACTACCTAGGAATCTTTGTAATTGGGTTTTGTCTTTTATTTCGTCAGGAAATTTGCTGGCGAATTCAATAGCTCGATCTATAGGAATAATAGATCCTTGTTCAATATTATGTCCTAAAAACCTAATTTTAGCCTGAAAGAGTTTTATCTTTTTGGCTGAGACAACTAAACCATTTTTCTTGACAATTTTCATAAACACATTTAAGTGTTTGAAGTGTTGATCTATTGTCCTCGAGAAAATAAGGACATCTTCAATATAGACAATTGAAAATGCTGAATAAGCATTGAATATTTTGTTCATAATTTTTTGAAATTCTGACAGGGCATTTTTAAGCCCAAATGGCATCACATTCCACTCGTAATGCCCAAATGGTACTGTAAAGGCAGTTTTATACCTATCTTCTTCAGATATCTGGATCTGCCAGTAACCAGACTTCATATCAAATTTTGAAAAGATTTGGGCCTCATAGAGTCTGTTTAACAGATCTCTTTTATTAGGTAATGGATATCTTATCCATCTAAGGGCCTTATTTAAAGGCTTATAATTGATGACTAGTCTCGGGACTCCTCTTTCTAGTTCAGCAGCATTTTCTACATAAAAGGCTGGACAACTCCATGGGCTTTGACTTTTCTAATAAGCCCTTTTGACTCGAGGTCAGCAATTTCCTTTTTACAGATTTCTAAATGTCTTGGACCCATGGCAATGGGCCGGGCTTTGGTTGGTGTCATTTTATCATCAAAGTCAGGCTCATATGGTAATTTAACCACATGGCTTTTCCTAGCCCAGAAGGCGTTTGGTATCTCTGCACAGATACTATTAGTCATTTCTTCTTGTAATTCTTTTATCTTCCTTCGTATAAAAGGTTCATTAACCTTTTCTTGTATTGTCTTGTATTCTATTTCTCTTTTAAGAGAGTTAATGAAATTTTCTTTACTTTTGATGTTACTTTTAAGCACATCAATTTCTCTTTCTATTGGTAAAGAGATAAATTAAAAAATAATCTCTTTTCCTTCAACTTCAGAAACTATTCCCTTTTCTGTTATAGATTTTATTGGATATAACATATGCAGAAATGGGTTTCCTAAAATAACAGGGTGAGATAACCCTTTTACCAAGATAAATGGGATTTCAAAACATATTCCTTGGTTACAGACAACTGTATCAGACAGTTTGTATTTTACAGACATTTTAGTACTGTCGGCTGTATGTAATTCTTCTACTGTTTTAGAGAAGTATTTTGACGGTACTAATCCCTCATTTATACAGCAAATATCTGCTCCTGAATCTATTAAGGCTATAGTACTAAATAAGTACTCTTTTTGTACGATTATTGTAACTTTAGTATGCCATTTATGAGTTATAACTCGATCTATTCTATTGATATACTGGAGACTATTAATCTCTACTGGTTCTTCTTCTTTTTCAGCTTCTTTCATTATTAATGGAGATTCATTTTTAATCTCTAATAAGATTATCCTTTCTTTAAGAAATTGTAATTCAGTTTTAACCGAATTTATTTCTTGTCTCAATTCTTTTATGGTTGGTTCTCTTGGCATTTTAGCCGTCTTAATTCTTTCCATTATTTCTTTGATATCATACGGGGTTTGTTTTTCTTCAATTTTCTTTTCTAAAGGACTTTTATCCTTAAATACATTTAAGTATTCTTCTAATCTTTTTCTCCTTTCTTCTTGATCTTCAATTTTATCTATTAGATCTAGTAACATATTTTGTTCTTTTGTTAATACACAAAGACCATTTAAGGTACATAGTGATTTATAGTAATCACATTTTCCATCACATTCTGATTGTTTATCAGTCTCAGTAGAAGATTCTTCTGAAGTATAATCTATGGCATTTACTTCTAAATCTTCTGGTTCGGACTCATTTAAGAGTATTTTGATTAATGATTCTTTTAGATTTTCGTCTATTGATAAGGCTTGTATTTGTTGTTTAACTCTACACTTATTAGCGTAGTGACCAGTTTTTCCACATTTATAACAAACTACATTAGTTTCTTGTTTCTTCCTTTTAGAAGATGTTACAGATTTCTTTTTTGGAATTGTTTTGTGTAAAGTTTTTCTCTTATCCTGTTTAGGATATTGTTTAAACCATTTTTGACTTTTTTGACCCTTTTCTCTCCTCTTCCCCCCCTTTTTAACTTTCCTTTTATAAGGAAAAGTTACTGGAGGTAAACCTAATTGTTCACAGAAATCACCGAGCATTCTTTTACCGGTGAGTTTTTCCTTTTGTAACCGCCTATGAATTTTTAATTCATTGCACAATGCTATTCCTGCTGAGACTACTTCAGAGGCTAGCTCTCCGTATGAATAGTGATTGTATGGTAGGGCTCCTTCATTTTTATCCCTAATTTGTTTTTTGACTCATTCAGCAAATAACGAAGGTAATCCAGAAAGAAATTTTTCTTTCTAGAAATCATATTGGTTATCTTCCCTAGTGAAAATAAGGGAGAAGAAGGTATCTTTATACCATTTAAAGTGAGATAAATCAGGACATCTTAAATTCATTAGTTGTTCCTGAGATCTATCCATATGCTTGCTGTTCCTATGAAATGCATTCCTATAGTATACAGTAGTGTATTAAGCTACATCCACACCAAAGGATTTCATCCAAGGTCCAATTACTAGAGTTAGAGGTAAATAACTTCAGAATTTAATTTGTGAAATCATAAGGAGCAAGGAGTATAAGCTGGAATGGCATGAAGAAAAATATAAATGATTAAATTTGGTAAAAATTATGCTTGGAAGTGACCAGGTGTCATGTGGAGCATTAGATTACAAGGAATAACCTGTGGACATGCATGCACCAGATCTAACCCATGTAGATGTATCTGCTGGCACCTTTTTCAAGGAATATTCCTTGCTGTCATAACCACCTCTCTTTTGGACTTAAATGCCCTTACTTGCTGCTGTATTAAATTTACTTTTTGTAAGGAGTTTTTAGTCTTTTGATAGATTAATTTTTGTTTGGACTTAAAGCTCCTTACAGCTGTTACTAAAGTAGGGATATTTTTGTCTTTAGCTTTGAAGCCAAGAGGCTATAAATACAAGTGTAATGAGAGAGTGGAGGACACACTTTGAATATTAATGAAAGATTGTTTCTGCTCCTTTAGTGAGTAAATTGGCTGTTGCCTTTGTTCTTGTGAAGCTCATTAACTTGCTGAGATTTCTATCTTGCAAGGTTTAATGTGCATAATATTCTTGGTTTATTCATTCTCCATATGAATTAGGTCAAGAATCCCATTTCTGATATTTTCTTTGAATTACACAACAATCTGATTGTGTTGGTTCAAATAATCAAATTCATACATCTTGATTTGGTGCTTTCCATATTGTTCATTTAATTCTTGAATGTGGGTTTTCAAGTTACCAATTGCTTGAAGGTTCACATCAGTTTTGGTATCAGAGCAAAGAGACGTCCAAACAAGGTAGATTCTCTATTTGCTTCTTATTCTTTGTGTTTGTTACCTTCTTCATAGTTGTTGTTTGGCTCTTGGGGTTTAGTTTGACCTGTTTGTTTAAAAATTTATTTTGTTGAGTTTGTCTTAGGGTTTTGATATCCATCTTGCTTCCTTCATTTTGATATCAAGCATGAGAGATTATTTGGGTCATTGAGTTCGACTTACCAATTTGGCCTGAAACTGTACCAGCATTATTTGGGTGTGTTTAAGACGTTGGGTGTAAATTTTGGGATTTGTTTGATATTGTTTGCCTGCTGAACCAAAATTTTGCTGCAAACTCGATCAAATAAAGTTCACATAGCAAATAGACCCAAAAATTCCTGAAAATTTACAGGGTGTTTATACCCCATTTCAGTAGTTCCCAAATTAAATTTCAGCTTAGAATTCGTCCGTTTGTGTGGGGAACCAAAATTTTGTGGCAGAATCGATTAAAATAAGTTCACATAGTAAATATACCTAAAAATTTCTGAAAATTTTCCAGGTGTTTATACCCCATATCAGTAGTTCCCAAATTAAATTTCAGCTTTAAATTCATCCGTTTGTGTGGGGAACCAAAATTTTGCGGCAGACCCGATCAAATTAAGTTCACATAGCAAATCAGCCCGAAAATTCCTGAAAATTTACAGGTTGTTTTTGCCACATTTGAGCTATTCTCAAATTAAATCTCAGCTCAAAATTTAACCGTTTGTGTGGGGAACAAAATTTTGCGGCAGACAAGATTAAATTTGGTTTACATAGTAAACCTGTCAAGAAAAGCCTGAAATTCTAGCAGCAATTAGTCAGTACTGGATTGCATTTGCCTTCTCAATTTCAGATCAAAATACACTCGTTTGCTTGGTGATCCTAAATTTATGCAATTCTTAGTGTATTGTGTGAACTGCTGGTAATTGTGATAAGTTGGTGGCAAACTTGGATATTTAAGCTTGATATCTCTTCTTTAGGTTGTCTCTTTTCCAGCTTACTACTCTTTTATTTTGGTGTCTTCTTTCTTGATTCCTTATTGCATTACATTTCCATACTTGAGCTTTTCTTTTCTTGATTTCTTGAGTCACATTATTGCTTTTTTACTCGTTTTGATCCGTCACGTTCAAGAATTTTATTGTGTGTTAAATTTTTGTGAGTACAGTCTTGGTTTGAGTTACTTGAGTTTGATAAGAACTTGTGGACATAGCCAAGAGAGGTAAAAGGCACAGAGTGGTGAGTTCATAAGAGGGGAAAAGCCTTGTTGAGTTAAACACGAGTGGAGTGTCCCCTGTTGAGTGTAAACACGTAAAGGAGTGAGGGAGGTGTTTTCTTTACACTAACCATTTTCTTGCAGGTCTGAAAACATGTCTAGAAGGGGTGATGGTAGTGAGGGGGAAGGTGAAAATCCATTCTACATGCAGGCTATCAGACAACAATTTGAAAGAATGAATGTTGTGTGCAATGGAATCATAGATAGGTTGGAAAGATTGGAGCAAAGAGATAGGCAAAATGAGAGAAGGCCAAATAGGAGGGATCTTGTACCTCCAGTAGTTGAATCTGATGAAGATGAGGTTGATAACTATGATTTTGAGGTTGAAAGACCTAGGAGGGGTAGGTATGAGAGAAGAGCTGAAGATAGGAGGAATAGGGATAGGAGGATAAGAAGAGAGGAAAGAGAGAGGAATAGGGTAGATGACAATGTCAAAAGTATTAAAATGAGCATCCCTTCTTTCCAAGGGAAAAATGATCCGGATGTGTATCTAGAATGGGAAAGGAAGGTAGAAGCTGTGTTTGATTGTCATCACTATTCAGAGGAGAAGAAAGTAAAGTTAGCAGCAGTAGAATTTACTGATTATGCTTTGGTATGGTGGGATCAAGTGTTGATTAGTAGAAGGAGAAATTATGAGCAATCAATTACAACCTGGGGTGAGATGAAATCTATAATGAGAAGGAGATTTGTTCCTAGTCATTACTATAGAGAGATACATCAGAGGTTACAAAGATTGACTGAAGGTTCTAAAAGTGTTGAAGATTATCAAAAAGAAATGGAAATTGCTATGATTAGAGCAAATGTAGAGGAGGATAGAGAAGCCACCATGGCCAGATTCTTGAATGGGCTAAACAAGGAGATTGCTCATATTGTTGAGTTACATCACTATGTTGAGTTGGAGGATATGGTCCACATGGCTATGAAGGTAGAAAGGCAACTTAAAAGCAAGTCAAAATTTGGAGGAAATGCAGGTACTTCTTCATCTTGAAAGTCTAACTGGAAGAAGGAGGATAGGGAAAAGGCTGTTAGCAACTATAAGAAAAATGAGGAAAAGGAAAAGAATTTGGAGAAGAAATTTGTAGAAAGTAAAGGAAAGGAGGTTTCAACTACTACCCGAAATAGAGATGTGAAGTGTTTTAGGTGTTTGGGCAGTGGACACATAGCTTCTCAATGCCCTAACAAGAGAGTCATGGTCATGAGAGAAAATGGTGAGATAGAAACGGAGGAGGAAATTGTGAGTGATTCCACATCTTCAGGGGAGGAGGATGTAGACAAGAACAAAGGCAACAGCCAATTCACTCACTAATGGAGCAGAAACAATCTTTCATTAATATTCAAAGTGTGTCCTCCACTCTCTCATTACACTTGTATTTTATAGCCTCTTTGCTTCAAAGCTAAAGACAAAAATATCCCTACTTTATTAACAGCTGTAAGGAGCTTTAAGTCCAAACAAAAATTAATCTATCAAAAGACAAAAAACTCCTAGCAAAAAGTAAATTTAATACAGCAGCAAATAAGGGCATTTAAGTCCAAAAGAGAGGTGGTTATAACAGCAAGGAATATTCCTTGAAAAAGGTGCTAGCGGATACATGTACATGGGTTGGATCTGGTGCATGCATGTCCACAGGTTATTCCATGTAATCTAATGCTCCACATGACACCTGGTCACTTCCAAGCATAATTTTCACCAAATTTAATCCTTTATATTTTTCTTCATGCCATTCCGGCTTATACTCCTTGCTCCTTATGATGCCATTCCAAGCATAATGCTCCACATGACATCAGTTTTGGTATCAGAGCAAAGGGACGTCCAAACAAGGTAGATATAAGCTGGAATGGCATCATAAGGAGCAAGGAGTATAAGCTGGAATGGCATGAAGAAAAATATAAATGATTAAATTTAGTAAAAATTATGCTTGGAAGTGACCAGGTGTCATGTGGAGCATTAGATTACATGGAATAACCTGTGGACATGCATGCACCAGATCCAACCCATGTACATGTATCTGCTAGCACCTTTTTCAAGGAATATTCCTTGCTGTTATAACCACCTCTCTTTTGGACTTAAATGCCCTTACTTGCTGCTGTATTAAATTTACTTTTTGCAAGGAGTTTTTAGTCTTTTGATAGATTAATTTTTGTTTGGACCTAAACCTCCTTACAGCTATTACTAAAGTAGGGATATTTTTGTCTTTAGCTTTGAAGCAAAGAGGCTATAAATACAAGTGTAATAAGAGAGTGGAGGACACACTTTGAATATTAAAGAAAGATTGTTTCTGCTCCATTAGTGAGTGAATTGGCTGTTGCCTTTATTCTTGTCTGCATCCTCCTCCCCTGAAGATGTGGAATCACTCACAATTTCCTCCTCCGTTTCTATCTCACCATTTTCTCTCATGACCATGACTCTCTTCTTAGGGCATTGAGAAGCTATGTGTCCACTGCCCAAACACCTAAAACACTTCACATCTCTATTTCGGGTCGTAGTTGCAACCTCCTTTCCTTTACTTTCTACAAATTTCTTCTCCACCTTCTTTTCTTTTTCCTCATTTTTCTTATATTTGCTAACAGCTTTTTCCCTATCCTCCTTCTTCCAGTTAGACTTCCAAGATGAAGAAGTACCTGCATTTCCTCCAAATTTTGACTTGCTTTTAAGTTGCCTTTCTACCTTCATAGCCATGTGGACCATATCCTCCAACTCAACATAGTGATGTAACTCAACAATATGAGCAATCTCCTTGTTTAGCCCATTCAAGAATCTGGCCATGGTGGCTTCTCTATCGTCCTCTACATTTGCTCTAATCATAGCAATTTCCATTTCTTTATGATAATCTTCAACACTTTTAGAACCTTGAGTCAATCTTTGTAACCTCTGATGTAGCTCTCTATAGTAATGACTAGGAACAAATCTCCTTCTCATTATAGTTTTCATCTCACCCCAGGTTGCAATTGATTGCTCATAATTTCTCCTTCTACTAATCAACACTTGATCCCACCATACCAGAGCATAATCAATAAATTCTACTGCTGCTAACTTTACTTTCTTTTCCTCTGAATAGTGATGACAATCAAACACAGCTTCTACATTCATTTCCCATTCAAGATACATATCCGAATCATTTTTCCCTTGGAAAGAAGGGATGCTCATTTTAATACTTTTGATATTGTCATCTACCCTATTCCTCTCTCTTTCCTCTCTTCTTATCCTCCTATCCCCATTCCTCCTATCTTCAGCTCTTCTCTCATACCTACCCCTCCTAGGTCTTTCAACCTCAAAATCATTGTTATCAATCTCATCTTCATCAGATTCAACTACTGGAGGCACAAGATCCCTCCTATTTGGCCTTCTCTCATTTTACCTATCTCTTTGCTCCAATCTTTCCAACCTATCTATGATTCCATTGCACACAACATTCATTCTTTCAAATTGTTGTCTGACAGCCTTCATGTAGAAAGGATTTTCACCTTCCCCCTCACTACCATCACCCCTTCTAGACATGTTTTCAGACCTGCAAGAAAATGGTTAGTCTAAAGAAAACACCTCACTCACGCCCTTGCGTGTTTACACTCAACAGGGGACACTCCACTCGTGTTTAACTCAACAAGGCTTTTGATGCGTCCCACATCGGTTCTGCAGGGAGGTCTTGGGTGTTATATATATGTGTTTGCAAACCTCCCCTTGTGAGCTAGCTTTTAAGGTGGAGTTAGGCAGGTTCATATCATTTTGGTATCAGAGCCTTGGCATCTAACAAGGTATTTATCCATTAAAACTACTTTTTCTTTTCTGTGTGGTTAACTATAATTGTCAGCCATTGTAGGACCTTTAGATATCTATTAGTTTCTTCATCTAGTACCTTGTTCTTTGTAGCCAAATCAAATTTGCATTTTTGGGTACTGATTTTTCTTCTTTTTTTTTTTTTTTTGTTTGAACTCTTGCTGGCTGAAACTTGGTAGTCTTAATTTTAGTGTAGGATTTTGCTTAATCTTAGATTAAATCTCTTGTTCATCTTGTTTTCTTTGAGTTTGTCTGTAGGATTAGAGTTAATCAAGCTGAAACCTATCTTTGACACTAGCTATTTGCCTCTTGAGTTATATGATATCAAGTCTGAGTATGTTAAATTGGGTAATTAATGCTTGGGATGTGCCTGTGTGCTAGTGGGTAGAGCTTGATTTGGATTGCCAAAATACTTGAGTGGTATCAGTATTTGATTCTGCAATTTTTATCCTTTGCATCAGTATATAAAAAAAAAATAATAATAAAAAAAAATAAAAAAAAAGAGGAGATTGGATTGACAAGCTGACATAAGTGATGAAATTGTGAATTGTGGAGTTAAACATTGAATTTGAGCCTGATAATCTACCAACAACTTTGGGTATTACTAGACACATCACATGCCATATTTGATGTGAAAATTCCACTGTTTGCCTATCGAACCAAAATTTGCGGCAAACCTAATCAAATTGAGTTAACACACCAAACCAACCCAGAAAGCTCCGAAATTTTGCAGGCTGATTATACTCCATCTCAGTAGCTTTTGTGTCAATTTTCAGGGTTTTGTGACATTGTTTGCCTACCGAACCAAAATTTGCGGCAAACCTGATCAAATTGAGTTAACACACCAAACCAACCCAGAAAGCTCCGAAATTTTGCAGGCTGATTATACTCCATCTCAGTACCTTTTGTGTCAATTTTCAGGGTTTTGTGACATTGTTTGCCTACCGAACCAAAATTTTGCGGCAGACCTAGTCAAATTTCGTTCACCTAGTAAACTCATCCAGAAACTCCTGAAATTTTACCAGTAGTTAGTCAGTATTGGGATGCCTATGTCTACCAAATTTCAGATCAAAATATATTCGTTTGTGTGGTGAACCAAAATTGTTGCATATTTTTGGTTAATTGTGTGAACTGCTGGTATTTGTGCAAAGTTGGCTATGAAATTGGAAGTTTGAGCTTGATATCATTCTATTGGGTTGTCTCTCATACAGTTTTCAAAAATCATACCATTTAGTTCACATTTGCTTCTACTTTTGGTGTCTTCCATTTCTTTGGCTCTAGTGTCACACTTTCTGGTTATTGCTATTTCGTTTCTTCCAGTTTCGTTTGTTGATTGTTTTTTTTTATAAAATTAGCAAGTATTTGTGCTTGTTTGTGAATTTTAGTTCCCAAAGGAACAAGGGAAGCAAACTGTTGAGTTGTAAAAGGCAAGAGTGTGTGAGTGCCAATAGAGGGTAAGAGCCTGAAATTTGTGCGAAAACACTTGAGAGGGTGAGCCATTTCTACTAACTTTGTTTTCTTGCAGCCAAATCATGTCTCAATTCCAAGAGACAAGTGGTAGTAGTGGAGGTAATGATGGAAAAAGGGAGTTTCCTGATGATCGAATTTTTAAAGAATCCGTAGCACAAAGCTTTGAAAGGATGAATTTGCAAATGAATGACTTTAGAGATGAATTGGATGTATTGAGGGGAATGAGAAATGAGATGACCAGGTTTATGGAAGAGATGAGAAGGGACAGAGAAGATAGAAATAGGAGGAATGATGGGGGAGCAAATGTGGGAAATCCGAATAGAAATGAAGGTAGATTTCGGGCAGAACATAGGAATGAAGGGTATGAAGAAGCTGAATGGAATGATAATGAGTATGATGAAGCTTATGACTATGGCAACTACCATTATGGTGGAAGAGGGTATAGACCACCTAGGGGTAGGGGGCCTAGGGGAAGAAGGGGTGGCAGAAATTTTAGGCTCGGTGATCATTGGGATAGAGATGGAAATGAGGAGAGAGTTGATGGGAATTTAGCTAGTATAAAAATGCAAATTCCACCTTTTCATGGGAAGGATAATCCAGATGTTTATTTGGAGTGGGAGAGACAGGTGGAGTTGATTTTTGAGTGCCACCATTATTCTGAAGAGAAGAAAGTGAAGTTAGCAGCTGTAGAATTCAAAGAGTATGCAATTGTATGGTGGGATCAGTTGTTGGGTAGGAGGAGGAGAAATGGGCAACGAACCGTGGAGACATGGGACGAAATGAAGGGAATCTTAAGAAACAGGTTTGTGCCACCTTACTACCACAGAGAGCTGCTTCAAAGGTTACAAAAACTCACTCAAGGTACTAAAAGTGTCGAAGAATACTACAAGGCCATGGAGATAGCTTTGATTAGAGCTGATGTTGAGGAGGATCAGGAAGCTACAATGGTTCGCTTTTTGAATGGGTTAAATCCTGAAATTGCTAATATTGTGGAGCTGCAACCTTGTGTGGAGGTGGAGGATATGCTACAAATGGCACTTAAAGTGGAGAAGCAACTAAAAAGGAAGAATGTGGCTAGATATGCACCAGCCAACCATTCGGCTCCTAGGAGTAATTGGAAGTCGAATTGGTCTGCTCCTTCAAGGGTGGAGAAAGAAGTTCCCAAATTCAAGAAAGAAGAATGGAAAGGAAAGGAGAAAGTAGAGGAGAAGAACAAGGGAGTTCCTACTAGGACTAGAGAATTGAAGTGTTTTAAGTGCTTGGGAAATGGACATTATGCCTCACAATGTCCAAATAAAAGAGTGATGGTTGTTAGGGAAAATGGAGAGTTAGAAAGTGAAGAGGAAAGAGAGGAAGAATCTCATAATGTTGATGAGCATGAGGATGATTGCTACGATGAGGGAGATCAGCCACCTATGGATGGCAATATCCTTGTCACCATGCGCACACTTAGTGCACAAGTGAGTATGGAGTGTGGTGATGAAATGCAAAGGGAGAACATCTTCCATACTAGGTGCTTGGTGAATGACAAGTTGTGTAGTGTGATTGTAGATGGTGGGAGCTGTTGTAATGTGGCTAGTTCACTCTTGGTGGACAAGTTGGGTTTGCCTACTACCACACATCCAAAACCATATGGCTTGCAATGGTTGAATGATTGTGGGAAGTTGAGGGTTACAAAACAGGTGGTTGTGCCATTCACCATTGGCAAGTATAATGATGAGGTACTTTGTGATGTTGTACCTATGGTTGCTACGCATCTTTTGTTGGGCCGTCCATGGCAGTATGATAGAATTGTTGTGCATGATGGTAGGAAGAACAGGTACACGGTCACTAAGGAAGGTCGAACATACTCATTGCTTCCTATGACCCCAGGTCAAGTGCATGAAGATCAAATGAGGATTCTTAGATCCATTGAAGAAAAGAAAGAAACTTGGAGAGAAAAACTTAGAGAGGCCGAGCTAGATGAGAGTGAAAAGAAAGAGAAAAGAGAAACAAAAGAAAAGAAAATGAGAACAAATGAGAAAAAGGAAAGCTCGGGGCAAAAGAAGAGTGGAGAGAAAAGAATGAGTTTGTATGTGAAGGAAAGAGAAGTTAGAGAGGCTTTACATTCAGGAAGACCTCTTTGTGTACTTATGTACAAGGAGGTTAATTTATGTGTTACTGACCTTGATTCACATTTGCCTAGTGATGCTTTGTCTCTTATACAGGAATATGAAGATGTCTTCCCGGATGAGTTGCCACCAGGAGTGCCACCTATCAGAGGGATTGAGCACCAGATTGACTTAGTACCTGGAGCACAAATACCGAATAGACCAGCATACAGAACAAATCCTAAAGAAACAAAGGAGTTACAAAGGCAAGTGGAGGAGCTTATGGAGAAGGGCTATGTTAGGGAGAGCATGAGCCCATGTGCTGTACCTGTGTTGCTAGTGCCTAAGAAGGATGGGAGTTATCGCATGTGTGTGGATTGCAGAGCCATCAATAAAATCACTGTAAAGTATAGACACCCAATCCCTCGCCTTGATGATATGCTTGATGAGTTGCATGGTGCAAGTGTGTTTTCTAAGATAGATTTGAAAAGTGGTTACCACCAAATAAGAATGAAAATTGGTGATGAGTGGAAAACTGCTTTCAAAACTAAATATGGGTTGTATGAATGGATGGTGATGCCATTTGGGCTCACAAATGCTCCTAGCACTTTTATGCGTTTGATGAATCATGTGTTGAGGAATTTCATTGGAAAATTTGTTGTTGTGTATTTTGATGACATTTTGATTTACAGCAGTAACATAGATGAGCATTTGCATCACTTGAGACTTGTTTTTGATGTGTTGAGAAATGAGAAATTGTATGCGAATGCGAAAAAGTGTTCATTTTGCTTGGATAAGGTTGTTTTTCTTGGTTTTGTTGTAAGTAGTAAAGGTGTACAGGTTGATGAAGAGAAAATCAAAGCCATTAGAGATTGGCCAATTCCTAAGAATGTGTCTGAGGTTAGGAGTTTCCATGGATTGGCTAGTTTCTATAGGCGATTTGTGCCTAATTTTAGTACAATTGCTGCTCCTTTGAATGAATTGGTGAAAAAGAATGTTGCATTTGAGTGGAAAAAGAAACATGAACATGCATTTTCTGAACTTAAAGATAGATTGTGTTCTGCACCCTTGTTGAGTTTGCCAGATTTTGATAAGACTTTTGAGATTGAATGTGACGCAAGTGGTGTAGGAATTGGTGCGGTTCTCATGCAAGAGAAACGACCAATAGCATATTTTAGTGAGAAATTGCATGGAGCTGCCTTGAATTACTCTACTTATGATAAGGAGATGTATGCATTAGTTAGGGCCTTGGAAACTTGGCAACATTATTTGTGGCCTAAAGAGTTTGTCATACATTCAGATCATGAATCATTGAAGCATATTAAGAGTCAAAATAAGTTGAGTAGAAGGCATGCTAAGTGGATTGAATTTTTGGAGTCATTTCCATATGTGATTAAATACAAGCAAGGAAAAGAGAATGTTGTAGCTGATGCACTTTCTAGGAGACATGCACTTTTGTCTACACTTGATGCTAAATTGCTTGGTTTTGAGTTCATGAAAGAATTGTATGTTGATGATGCAGATTTTTGTAATGTATATGCTGCTTGTGAGAAAAGTGCATTTCAGAAATTTTATAGGCATGATGGATACTTGTTTAAGGAGAATAAATTGTGTGTGCCTAAATGCTCTATGCGAGACTTGCTTGTTTTGGAGTCACATAGTGGTGGTTTGATGGGACATTTTGGTGTTGCTAAGACTTTAAACATATTGCAAGAACACTTCTTTTGGCCACATATGAGGAAAGATGTTGATCGAATGTGTTCTAGGTGTGTTGAATGTAAGAAAGCAAAGTCTAGAGTAATGCCAAATGGTCTTTACACACCCTTGCCTGTTCCTAAGGAACCTTGGACTGATATTTCTATGGATTTTATTTTGGGTTTGCCTAGGTCTAGGAGAGGTCATGATTCTATATTTGTGGTTGTTGATAGATTTTCTAAGATGGCACACTTCATACCGTGTCACAAAACAGATGATGCCACATACATAGCCAATTTGTTCTTTAAGGAGATAGTCAGGTTACATGGTATACCTAGGACTATAGTAAGTGATAGAGATGTTAAGTTCCTAAGTCACTTTTGGAGGGTGTTGTGGGGTAAGTTAGGTACTAAACTGTTGTTCTCAACTACTTGTCATCCCCAGACTGATGGACAAACAGAAGTAGTGAATAGAAGCTTAACTACTTTATTGCGTGTGATGGTTAAACAAAATTTGAAATCTTGGGAAGATTGCATTCCTTTTGTTGAGTTTGCTTATAACAGAGTAGTGCATTCTTCTACCGGATTTTCACCATTTCAGATTGTGTATGGTTTTAATCCATTGACACCATTAGACTTGTTGCCTTTACCTGTTGATCATATTAATAGTCTTGATGGTAAAAAGAAAGCAGATTTGGTTAGGAAATTGCATGAGCAAGCTAGGTTACAAATTGAAAAGAAAAATGCACAATATGCTACTCATGCTAATAAAGGCCGAAAGCCTCTTGTGTTTGAACCAGGTGACTTTGTTTGGGTGCATTTAAGGAAAGAGCGGTTTCCAAACCTAAGAAAGTCGAAATTACAGCCAAGGTGTGATGGTCCATTCAAAGTGCTAGAAAGGATCAACAACAATGCATACAAGATTGATTTACCTGGTGAGTATGGTGTTAGCAATTCTTTTAACATTACTGATCTTTCCCCTTGCATTGATGCAGGACCAAATTCGAGGACGAATTCTTTCAAAGGAGGAGGGGATGATGAAGAAGCACCAGTGCCTATGCCATTATTTAGAGGACCCATCACCAGAGCCAGAGCTAGAGAGCTGCAAGCATTGGTGTTGGAGCATTGTGAGCACAAGGGGGATCAAAATTGCCATGTTGGACTTTCTTGCATATTGTTGGAATCTAAATGGATCATTCTCACACAAGTTGGCATGGGAGACTTGACAAGTGGCGCCACATCAGCGTGACTTCGCCACATCAGCATGACTTGGCACAAGACCATTGGCCAAGTGGATTGGAGGAGCTTCTTATGCTTATTTGGATTTGCCATGTCTTTGATACCTTTTGTTGGTCCCCACTACATTAAAAAAAGGCTGCTACCACCTAAAGTGTTGCTGCCAACTTATGGTCCCCACTACATAAAGGGCTGCCATAAAGCAAGTGGTCCCAAATGGTCCCCCCCCCTATGGAAACGCCCCATCTGATTGAGGAGCCTTTTATTTTTGTCTTTTTAGCCATGTTGGCACACTTTTAGGGTTTTGGCACACTTTTAGGGTTTTAGAGATGCTATATATAACCCAAGATATTCAGATTGTATGGGCAGCCTTCATTTTTCTAGTTTAAGTGTGAGTATTAGGGAGAGAACTCCATTGCTGGAGCTTGAGTTTCTTCTATGTTTCTTCCATGTTTCTTGAAAGAACTTGGATTCTAGCAGCATGAACCCCTTGCTAGTCTTATTTTGATGATCAATATGCTTTAGCTTGTTACTATTTGTGTATTGACACTTGGGTTTTCAATCTGAAATTCTGCCTTGTTTGGATGATTAAAGATCTTGGTTCCAATATTTAGATGTTGTGTTTCTTGGCATCCTAGGAGTGCTCATCATTTTGGTATCAGAGCCTCACTCTGTATGGGTCGGTGGGCCATGTACAAAGGTTCCCTGACGTTATTCGGGAGTGGTCGGGGTGAACGAGTCATGACCCCGGTTACTTCACGAGGACGTTCAGTCTAAAGGGGTCGGGAATGATGCGTCCCACATCGGTTCTGCAGGGAGGTCTTGGGTGTTATATATATGTGTTTGCAAACCTCCCCTTGTGAGCTAGCTTTTAAGGTGGAGTTAGGCAGGTTCATATCAGCTTTTCCCCTCTTATGAACTCACTACTCTGTGCCTTTTACCTCTCTTGGCTATGTCCATAAGTTCTTATCAAACTCAAGTAACTCAAACCAAGAATGTACTCACAAAAATTTAACACACAATAAAATTCTTGAACTAGACGGATCAAAACGAGTAATCAAGAAAGCAATAATGTGACTCAAGAAGTCAAGAAAAGAAAAGCTCAAGCATGGAAATGTATCGCAATAAGGAATCAAGAAAGAAGACACCAAAATAAAAGAGCAATAAGCTGGAAAAGTGACAACCTAAAGAAGTGATATCAAGTTTAAATATCCAAGTTTGTCACCAACTTATCACAATTACCAGCAGTTCACACAATGCACCAAGAATTGCATAAGTTTCGGATCACCAAGCCAACGAGTGTATTTTGATCTGAAATTGAGTAGGCAAATGCAACCCAATACTGACTAATTGCTGCTAGAATTTCAGGCTTCTCTTGGCAGGTTTACTATGTAAACCAAATTTAATCGTGTCTGCCGCAAAATTTTGTTCCCCACACAAATCGTGTCTGGCGGCTGATTTCCCCACACAAACGGATGAATTTTAAGCTGAAATTTAATTTAGGAACTACTGATATGGGGTATAAACAACCGGTAAATTTTCAGAAATTTCTGGGTATGTTTGCTATGAGAACTTATTTTGATCGATTCTGCCGCAAAATTTTGGTTCCCCACACAAATGATTGGATTTTAAGCTAAAATTTAATTTGGGAACTACTGATATGGGGTATAAGCACCCTGTAAATTTTCTGGAATTTCTCAGTCTATTTGCTATGTGAACATAATTTGATCGTGTCTGCCGCAAAATTTTAGTTCAGCAGGCAAACGATATCAAACAACCCCCAAAATTTACACCCAATGTCTTAAACACACCCAAATAATGCTGGTACAGTTTCAGGCAAAATTAGTAAGTTGAAATCAATGACCCAAATAATCTCTCATGCTTGATTTCAAAATGAAGGAAGCAAGATGGATAGCTAGAATAATGGCTTTGGCCTGATTAACCCAAAACCCTAAGACAAACCCAACAAAACAAATTTTTAAACAAACAGGTCCAACTAAACCCCAAGAGCCAAACAGCAAATATGAAAATGGTAACAAACAAAAAGAATAGAGAATCTACCTTGTTTGGACGTCCCTTTGCTCTGATACCAAAACTGATGTGATGGACCTTTCCAAGTGCTGGCCAAAATTAATGATAACGCCTACAAAATAAACCTGCCCGGTGAGTATAATGTTAGTGCCACCTTCAATGTTGCTGATTTATCTCCTTGTGTTGATGCAGGAACAGATTCGAGGACGAACCCTTTTGAAGCGGAGGGGAATGATGAGAATCAAGCTACATCCATGCCAAAGGATTTCATCCAAGGTCCAATTACTAGAGTTAGAGCTAAATCACTTCAGAATTTAATTTGTGAAATCATAAGGAGCAAGGATTATAAGCTGGAATGGCATGAAGAAAATTATAAAGGATTAAATTTGGTGAAAATTAAGCTTAGAAGTGACCAGGTGTTATATGGAGTGAGGTTACATGGAATAACCTGTGGACATGCATGCACCAGATCCAACCCATGTACATGCATCTGCTGGCACATTTTTCAAGGAATATTCCTTGCTGTTATAACCACCTCTCTTTTGGACTTAAATGCCCTTATTTGTTGCTGTATTAAATTTACTTTTTGCAAGGAGTTTTTAGTCTTTTGATAGATTAATTTTTGCTTGGACTTAAAGCTCCTTATAGCTGTTACTGAAGTAGGGATATTTTTGTCTTTAGCTTTGAAGCCAAGAGGCTAGCTCAAGCATGGAAATGTAACGCAATAAGGAATCAAGAAAGAAGACACCAAAATAAAAGAGCAATAAGCTGGAAAAGTGACAACCTAAGGAAGTGATATCAAGCTTAAATATCCAAGTTTGTCACCAACTTATCAAAATTACCAGCAGTTCACACAATACACCAAGAATTGCATAAATTTCGGATCACCAAGCCAACGAGTGTATTTTGATCTGAAATTGAGTAGGCAAATGCAACCCAATACTGACTAATTGCTGCTAGAATTTCAGGCTTCTCTTGGCAGGTTTACTATGTAAACCAAATTTAATCGTGTCTGCCGCAAAATTTTGTTCCCCACACAAATCGTGTCCGCCGGCTGATTTCCCCACACAAAAGGATGAATTTTAAGCTGAAATTTAATTTGGGAACTACTGATATGGGGTATAAACACCCGGTAAATTTTCAGAATTTTCTGGGTATGTTTGCTATGTGAACTTATTTTGATCGATTCTGCCGTAAAATTTTGGTTCCCCACACAAATGGTTGGATTTTAAGCTGAAATTTAATTTGGGAACTACTGATATGGGGTATAAACACCCTGTAAATTTTCTGGAATTTCTCAGTCTATTTGCTATGTGAACATAATTTGATCGTGTCTGCCGGAAAATTTTAGTTCAGCAGGCAAACGATATCAAACAACCCCCAAAATTTACACCCAATGTCTTAAACACACCCAAATAATGCTGGTACAGTTTCAGGCCAAATTGGTAAGTCGAAATCAATGACCCAAATAATCTCTCATGCTTGATTTCAAAATGAAGGAAGCAAGATGGATAGCTAGAATAATGGCTTTGGCTTGATTAACCCAAAACCCTAAGACAAACCCAACAAAACAAATTTTTAAACAAACAGGTCCAACTAAACCCCAAGAGCCAAACAGCAAATATGAAAAAGGTAACAAACAAAAAGAATAGAGAATCTACCTTGTTTGGATGTCCCTTTGCTCTGATACCAAAACTGATGTGATGGACCTTTCCAAGTGCTGGCCAAAATTAATGATAACGCCTACAAAATAAACCTGCCCGGTGAGTATAATGTTAGTGCCACCTTCAATGTTGCTGATTTATCTCCTTGTGTTGATGCAGGAACAGATTCGAGGACGAACCCTTTTGAAGCGGAGGGGAATGATGAGAATAAAGCTACATCCATGCCAAAGGATTTCATCCAATGTCCAATTACTAGAGCTAGAGCTAAATCACTTCAGAATTTAATTTGTGAAATCATAAGGAGCAAGGATTATAAGCTGGAATGGCATGAAGAAAATTATAAAGGATTAAAATTGGTGAAAATTAAGCTTAGAAGTGACCAGGTGTTATATGGAGCATTAGGTTACATGGAATAACCTATGGACATGCATGCACCAGATCCAACCCATGTACATGCATCTGCTGGCACCTTTTTCAAGGAATATTCCTTGCTGTTATAACCACCTCTCTTTTGGACTTAAATGCCCTTATTTGTTGCTGTATTAAATTTGCTTTTATCACAATTACCAGCAGTTCACACAATACACCAAGAATTGCATAAATTTCGGATCACCAAGCCAACGAGTGTATTTTGATCTGAAATTGAGTAGGCAAATGCAACCCAATACTGACTAATTGCTGCTAGAATTTCAGGCTTCTCTTGGCAAGTTTACTATGTAAACCAAATTTAATCGTGTCTGCCGCAAAATTTTGTTCCCCACACAAATCGTGTCTGCCGGCTGATTTCCCCATACAAACGGATGAATTTTAAGCTGAAATTTAATTTGGGAACTACTGATATGGGGTATAAACACCCGGTAAATTTTCAGAAATTTCTGGGTATGTTTGCTATGTGAACTTATTTTGTGAAATCATAAGGAGCAAGGATTATAAGCTGGAATGGCATGAAAAAAAATGTAAAGGATTAAATTTGGTGAAAATTATGCTTAGAAGTGACCAGGTGTCATGTGGAGCATTAGATTACATGGAATAACCTGTGGACATGCATGCACCAGATCCAACCCATGTACATGTATCTGCTGGCACCTTTTTCAAGGAATATTCCATCTGTTATAACCACCTCTCTTTTGGACTTAAATGCCCTTATTTGCTGCTGTATTAAATTTACTTTTTGTAAGGAGTTTTTAGTCTTTTGATAGATTAATTTTTGTTTGGACTTAAAGCTCCTTACAGCTGTTACTAAAGTAGGGATATTTTTGTCTTTAGCTTTGAAGCCAAGAGGCTATAAATACAAGTGTAATGAGAGAGTGGAGGACACACTTTGAATATTAATGAGAGATTGTTTCTGCTCCTTTAGTGAGTAAATTCGTTGTTGCCTTTGTTCTTGTGAAGCTCATTAACTTGCTGAGATTCTATCTTCCAAGGTTTAATGTGCATAATATTCTTGGTTTATTCATTCTCCCTATGAATTAGGTCAAGAATCTCATTTTTGAAATTTTCTTTGAATTACACAACAATCTGATTGTGCTGGTTCAAAGATTCAAATTCATACATCTTGATTTGGTGCTTTCCATATTGTTCATCTTGCAAGGTTTAATGTGCATAATATTCTTGGTTTATTCATTCTCCATATGAATTAGGTCAGGAATCCCATTTCTGAAAGTTTCTTTGAATTACACAACAATCTGATTGTGCTGGTTCAAAGATTCAAATTCATACATTTTGATTTGGTGCTTTCCATATTGTTCATTTAATTCTTGAATGTGGGTTTTCAAGTTACCAATTACTTGAAGGTTCACATCACCTACTCAACTTATTTTGCCCCTTGATATGCTTCAATGACTCATGATCTGTGTGGATGACAAATTGCTTTGGCCAAAGGTAATGTTGCCATGTTTCCAAGGCACGTACCAATGCATACATCTCCTTGTCATATGTAGAATAGTTTAAAGCTGCTCCATTAAACTTCTCACTAAAGTATGCTATTGGTCTCTTTTCCTGCATTAAAACGGCTCCAATACCTATACCTGATGCGTCACACTCAATCTCAAAAGTCTTAGAAAAATCAGGTAAAGCCAACCAGGAGTGGAACATAATATGTCTTTAATTTTGTGAAAAGCATCATCTTGTTTCTGTTCCCAAACAAAATTAACATTCTTGTTGACAAGATCATTCAATGGTGCTGCAATGGTACTGAAATTCTTAATAAATCTTCTATAGAAACTAGCTAGTCCATGGAAACTACGCACTTCAGATGCAGACTTTGGAGTGGGTCAGTCTCTAATAGCTCTAATTTTTTCATAATCGACTTCAACACCATTAGCACTAATGACAAATCCTAAAAAGACAACCTTTTCCATGCAAAATGAACATTTCTTCAAGTTAGCATATAATTTTTCCTCTCTTAACACATCGAATACAGCTCTTAAATGATGCATATGTTCATTCATGCCTCTACTGTAAACCAATATATCATCAAAATAAACAACAACAAATTTTCCAATAAAAGCACGCAACATATGATTCATCAATCTCATAAAAGTGCTAGGAGCATTAGTTAGCCCAAAAGGCATCACTAACCACTTATATAGTCCATGCTTTGTTTTAAATGCAGTATTTCATTCATCACCTTCTTTCATGCGAATTTGATGATATCTGCTTTTCAAGTCAATTTTGGTAAACACAAGCACCACAAAGTTCATCAACATATCATCCAATCTAGGTATAGGGTGGCGACACTTTACAGTGATTTTGTTGACCGCCCTACAATCCACACACATGCCCCATGTGCCATCTTTCTTTGGTACCAAAAGGACAGGTACAGCACAAGGGCTCATACTTTCTCTCACATGGCATTCCTTACATCTCTTCCTTTAGCATACAAGCTTAATTTTCTCTCCCCTCTTTCCGCACAGCTCTCCTTTTGCGCCGAAGATTCACCTTTTTCAAGCACTCTTGGAATGTTTTCTTTACTCTCTTTTCTTTCCTCACAACCACCCTTGTCTTGCTCACTCACAACATTTTCACTCAATTTCTTTTCACTCCTTCTTTTCTTCTCTGCTCTCTTTTCGTCCACTCTTGATTTTTCCTCACCCATTGCTTGCTTAAGCCTTGTTTGGTCTTCATAAATCTGTTTTGGTGTCATAGGTGCCAAAATGATTTTCCTTCCATTCATTTCAAAAGAATACCTACTTTTATACCCATCGTGGATCACCTTTCTATCAAATTTCCTTTCCTTTCCTTTACTTTCTACAAATTTCTTCTCCACCTTCTTTTCCTTATCCTTATCCTCATTTTTCTTATAGTTGCTAAAAGCCTTTTCCCTATCCTCCTTCTTCCAGTTAGACTTCCAAGATGAAGTACTTGCATTTCCTCCAAATTTTGACTTGCTTTTAAGTTGCCTTTCTACCTTCGTAGCCATGTGGACCATATCCTCCAACTCAACATAGTGATGTAACTCAACAATATGAGCAATCTCCTTGTTTAGCCCATTCAAGAATCTAGCCATGGTGGCTTCTCTATCCTCCTCCACATTTGCTCTAATCATAGCAATTTCCATTTCTTTATGATAATCTTCAACACTTTTAGAACCTTGAGTCAATTTTTGTAACCTCTGATGTAGCTCTCTATAATAATGACTAGGAACAAATCTCTTCCTCATTATAGTTTTCATCTCACCCCAGGTTGCAATTGATTGCTCATAATTTCTCCTTCTACTAATCAACACTTGATCCCACCATACCAAAGCATAATCAGTAAATTCTACTGCTGCTAACTTTACTTTCTTTTCCTCTGAATAGTGATGACAATCAAACACAGCTTCTACCTTCCTTTCCCATTCAAGATACACATCCGGATCATTTTTCCCTTGGAAAGAAGGGATGCTCATTTTAATACTTTTGATATTGTCATCTACCCTATTCCTCTCTCTTTCCTCTCTTCTTATCCTCATATCCCCATTCCTCCTATCTTCAGCTCTTCTCTCATATCCACCCCTCCTAGGTCTTTCAACCTCAAAATCATAGTTATCAACCTCAACTTCATCAGATTCAACTACTGGAGGTACAAGATCCCTCCTATTTGGCCTTCTCTCATTTTGCCTATCTCTTTGCTCCAATCTTTCCAACATATCTATGATTTCATTGCACACAACATTCATTCTTTCAAATTGTTGTCTGACAGCTTGCATGTAGAATGGATTTTCACCTTCCCCCTCACTACCATCACCCCTTCTAGACATGTTTTCAGACCTGCAAGAAAATGGTTAGTGTAAAGAAAACACCTCACTCACTCCCTTACGTGTTTACACTCAACAGAGGACACTCCACTCATGTTTAACTCAACAAGGCTTTTTCCCTCTTATGAACTCACCACTCTGTGCCTTTTACCTCTCTTGGCTATGTCCACAAGTTCTTATCAAACTCAAGTAACTCAAACCAGGACTGTACTCACAAAAATTTAACATACAATAAAATTCTTGAACGAGATGGATCAAAACGAGTAATCAAGAAAGCAATAATGTGACACAAGAAGTCAAGAAAAGAAAAGCTCAAGCATGGAAATGTAATGCAATAAGCAATCAAGAAAGAAGACACCAAAATAAAAGAGTAATAAGCTGGAAAAGTGACAACCTAAAGAAGTGATATCAAGCTTAAATATCCAAGTTTGCCACCAACTTATCGCAATTACCAGCAGTTCACACAATACACCAAGAATTGCATAAATTTAGGATCACCAAGCAAATGAGTGCATTTTGATCTGAAATTGAGTAGGCAAATGCCAACCCAATACTGACTAATTGCAGCTAGAATTTTAGGCTTTTCTTGAAAGACTTACTATGTAAATCAAATGTAATCGTGTCTGCCGCGAAATTTTGGTTCCCCGCACAAACGATTAAATTTTCAGCTGAAATTTAATTTGAGAATAGCTCAAATGTGGCACAAACAACCTGTAAATTTTCAGGTTCTGGGCTGATTTACTATGTGAACTTAATTTGATCGTGTCCGCCGCAAAATTTTGGTTCCCCGCACAAACGGATGAATTTTAAGCTGAAATTTAATTTGGGAACTACCGATATGGGGTATAAACACCCGGTAAATTTTCAGAAATTTCTGGGTATATTTGCTATGTGAACTTATTTTGATCGATTCTGCCGCAAAAATTTTGGTTCCCCGCACAAACGGTAGAATTTTAAGCTGAAATTTAATTTGGGAACTACCGATATGGGGTATAAACACCCGGTAAATTTTCAGAAATTTCTGGGTATATTTGCTATGTGAACTAATTTTGATCGATTCTGCCGCAAAAATTTTGGTTCCCCGCACAAATGGTTGAATTTTAAGCTGAAATTTAATTTGGGAACTACCGAGGTGGGGTATAAACACCCTGTAAATTTTCAGGCATTTCTGGATCTATTTGCTGTGTGAACTTAATTTGATCGGATCTGCCGCAAAATTTTGGTTCAATGGGCAAACAGTATCGAACAACCCCCAAAATTTATACCCAACGTCTTAAACACACCCAAATAATGCTGGTAAATTTTCAGGCCTAATAGGTAAGTCGAACTCAATGACCCAAATAATCTCTCATGCTTGATATCAAAATGAAGGAAGCAAGATGGATAGCTAGAATAATGGCTTTGGCTTGATTAACCTAAAACCTTAAGACAAACTCAACAAAACAAATTTTTAAACAAACAAGTCATACTAAACCCCAAGAGCCAATTTCGGTCAAGCATACAATGAACAAAAATGTGAATAACAGAAACACAATAAGAAGCAAAATAAGGTTTAGCAAGAAAGAACCAGATGCAAGATGAAGAAGAAGAAACAAATATGGAACGAGAGCCAAATAGCAAATATGAAAAAGGTAACAAAAAAAAAAAGAATAAGAAGCAAATAGAGAATCTACCTTGTTTGGACGTCCCTTTGCTCTGATACCAAAAACTGATGTGAACCTTCAAGTAATTGGTAACTTGAAAACCCACATTCAAGAATTAAATGAACAATATGGAAAGCACCAAATCAAGATGTATGAATTTGAATCTTTGAACCAGCACAATCAGATTGTTGTGTAATTCAAAGAAAATATCAGAAATGGGATTCTTGACCTAATTCATATGGAGAATGAATAAACCAAGAATATTATGCACATTAAACCTTGCAAGATAGAATCTCAGCAAGTTAATGAGTTTCACAAGAACAAAGGCAACAGCCAATTTACTCACTTTAGAAACAATCTCTCATTAATATTCAAAGTGTGTCCTCCACTCTCTCATCACACTTGTATTTATAGCCTCTTGGCTTCAAAACTAAAGACAAAAATATCCCTACTTTAGTAACAGCTGTAAGGAGCTTTAAGTCCAAACAAAAATTAATCTATCAAAAGACTAAAAACTCCTTACAAAAAGTAAATTTAATGCAGCAGCAAATAAGGGCATTTAAGTCCAAAAGAGAAGTGGTTATAACAGATGGAATATTCCTTGAAAAAGGTGCCAGCAGATACATGTACATGGGTTGGATCTGGTGCATGCATGTCCACAGGTTATTCCATGTAATCTAATGCTCCACGTGACACCTGGTCACTTCTAAGCATAATTTTCACCAAATTTAATCCTTTACATTTTTCTTCATGCCATTCCAGCTTATAATCCTTGCTCCTTATGATTTCACAAATTAAATTCTGAAGTGATTTAGCTCTAGCTCTAGTAATTGGACCTTGGATGAAATCCTTTGTTGTGGATGTAGCTTGATTCTCATCATTCCCCTCCGCTTCAAAAGGATTCGTCCTCGAATCTGTTCCTGCATCAACACAAGGAGATAAATCAGCAACATTGAAGGTGGCACTGACATTATACTCACCGGGCAGGTTTATTTTGTAGGCGTTATCATTAATTTTGGTCAGCACTTGGAAAGGTCCATCACATCTTGGTTGTAATTTTGATTTCCTTCGAGAGGAAACCTTTCTTTGCGCAAGTGAACCCATACCCAATCTCCAGGTTGAAATGTGACTTTCTTCCTTCCTTTGTTGGCTTGACTAGCATATTTTTCATTTTTCTTTTCAATTTGAAGCTTGGCTTGTTCATGGATTTTCTTCACCAATTCTGCTTTTCTTTTTCCATCTAAACTAGCAAGCTCGTTCACAGGCAAAGGTAAAAGATCCAAAGGAGTTGAAGGATTGAAACCATACACAATTTCAAATGGAGAATAGCCAGTAGAAGAATGCACATTTCTATTGTATGCAAATTCAACAAGTGGAATGCAATCTTCCCATGACTTCAAATTTTGCTTAACCACAGCACGCAAAAGAGTAGTTAGTGTCCTATTTACTACTTCAGTTTGACCATCGGTTTGTGGGTGACAAGTGGTGGAAAATAACAACTTGGTGCCCAGTTTTCCCCACAAAACCTTCCAAAAGTGACTAAGGAATTTAACATCCCTATCACTAACTAAACTCTTAGGGATGTTTCCCCACAAAACCTTCCAATAGCAACCTAACAATATCTCTACAAAATAAATTTGCAACATTTGTAGCATCATCAGTTTTATGGCATGGAATAAAATGTGCCATTTTTGAAAACCTGTCAACAACAACAAAAATTGAATCATCGCCTTGTTTAAAACTAGGTAATCCCAACACAAAATCCATAGACAAATGAACCCAAGGATCACTAGGGGTAGGCAAAGGTGTATACAAACCTTGTGGCAAAACTCTAGATTTAGCCTTAGCACACACAATGCACCTAACACATACTCTTTCAACATCTCTTTTCATATTCGGCCAATAAAAATGTTCCTTCAATACATCTAAAGTTTTGGCAACACCAAAATGACCCATTAATCCACCAGCATGAGACTCATTCACAAGTAATTCACGCATGGAACTCTTAGGCACACACAATCTATGTTCTCTAAACAAATATCCATCATGCCTATAAAACTTCTCAAAAGCATTCTTTTCACAAGCTGCATACACTCTAGCAAAGTCATCATCTTCAGCATATAATTCTTTCACATATTCGAATCCTAATAACTTTGCATCAAGAAGGGCAAGATGGTTATACCTTCGAGATAAGGCATCAGCCACCACATTTTCTTTTCCATGTTTGTATTGAATCACATATGGGAAGGTCTCAAGGAACTCAACCCATTTTGCATGGCGCCTACTCAACTTATTTTGCCCCTTGATATGCTTCAATGACTCATGATCTGTGTGGATGACAAATTGCTTTGGCCAAAGGTAATGTTGCCATGTTTGCAAGGCACGTACCAATGCATACAACTCCTTGTCATATGTAGAATAGTTTAAAGCTGCTCCATTAAGCTTCTCACTAAAGTATGCTATTGGTCTCTTTTCCTGCAATAAAACGGCTCCAATACCTATTCCTGATGCGTCACACTCAATCTCAAAAGTTTTAGAAGAATCAGGTAAAGCCAATACAGGAGCGGAACATAACATCTCTTTAATTTTGTGAAAAGCATCATCTTGTTTCTATTCCCAAACAAAATTAACATTCTTTTTGACAAGATCATTCAATGGTGCTGCAATGGTACTGAAATTCTTAATAAATCTTCTATAGAAACTAGCTAGTCCATGAAAACTACGTACTTCAGATGCAGTCTTTGGAATGGGCTAGTCTCTAATAGCTCTAATTTTTTCATCATCAACTTCAACACCATTAGCACTAATGACAAATCCTAAAAAGACAACCTTTTCCATGCAAAATGAACATTTCTTCAAGTTAGCATATAATTGTTCCTTTCTTAACACATCGAATACAGCCCTTAAATGATGCATGTGTTCATTCATGCCTCTACTGTAAACCAATATATCATCAAAATAAACAACAACAAATTTTCCAATAAAAGCACGCAACACATGATTCATCAATCTCATAAAAGTGCTAGGAGCATTAGTTAGCCCAAAAGGCATCACTAACCACTCATATAGTCCATGTTTTGTTTTAAATGCAGTCTTCCATTCATCACCTACTTTCATGCGAATTTGATGATATCCGCTTTTCAAGTCAATTTTGGTAAAAACACAAGCACCACAAAGTTCATCCAACATATCATCCAATCTAGGTATAGGATGGCGATACTTTACAGTGATTTTGTTGACCGCCCTACAATCCACACACATGCGCCGTGTGCCATCATTCTTTGGTACCAAAAGGACGGGTACAGCACAAGGGCTCATACTTTCTCTCACATATCCCTTAGCTAGCAATTCCTCAACTTGCCTTTGTAATTCTTTGGTTTCTTCAGGGTTACTTCTATAGGCTGGACGGTTGGGAATAACTGCTCCAGGTACAAAATCAATCTGGTGCTCAATCCCTCGAATAGGTGGTAGTCCAGCTGGCATCTCCTCAGGTAGTACATCCTCATATTCCTGCAAAAGGGAGACAACAACACTAGGCAAATTGGGGTCAAGGTCAGATGTGGATAAACAAGAGTCCTTAAACACAATTAATAACATTTGCTTGTTGGCAAACATGGCATTCCTCACATCTCTTCCTTTAGCATACAAGCTTAATTTTCTCTCCCCTCTTTCCGCACAGCTCTCCTTTTGCGCCGAAGATTCACCTTTTTCAAGCACTCTTGGAATGTTTTCTTTACTCTCTTTTCTTTCCTCACAACCACCCTTGTCTTGCTCACTCACAACATTTTCACTCAATTTCTTTTCACTCCTTCTTTTCTTCTCTGCTCTCTTTTCGGCCACTCTTGATTTTTCCTCACCCATTGCTTGCTTAAGCCTTGTTTGGTCTTCATAAATCTGTTTTGGTGTCATAGGTGCCAAAATGATTTTCCTTCCATTCATTTCAAAAGAATACCTATTTTTATACCCATCGTGGATCACCTTTCTATCAAATTGCCATGGTTGGCCAAGTAATAAATGGCCAGCTTGCATTGGAACCACGTCACACATAACCTCATCTTGATACTTTCCTATTGCAAAGGAAATCAGCACTCGTTTTGTTACTTTCACCTCACCGCATTCATTCAACCACTGCAATTTATAGGGTCTAGTGTGTTTCAAAGTCCTCAACCCTAATCTCTGCACCAAAATAGTACTAGCAACATTGGCACAACTTCCCCCATCAATGATGACACTACAAGCTTTGTCTTGGATAAGACACCTTGCATGAAAAATTGTTTCTCTTTACAATTCATCACCAACACCCTCCTTTATTTGAGTATTTAATGCTCTCATAATCACTAGAGCACTTCCTTCAGCAGCATATTCTACCTCTGCATCCTCCTCCCCTGAAGATGTGGAATCACTCACAATTTCCTCCTCTGTTTCTATCTCACCATTTTCTCTCATGACCATGACTCTCTTGTTAGGGCATTGAGAAGCTATGTGTCCACTGCCCAAACACATAAAACACTTCACGTCTCTATTTCGGGTAGTAGTTGCAACCTCCTTTCCTTTACTTTCTACAAATTTCTTCTCCACCTTCTTTTCCTTATCCTTATCCTCATTTTTCTTATAGTTGCTAAAAGCCTTTTCCCTATCCTCCTTCTTCCAGTTAGACTTCCAAGATGAAGTACTTGCATTTCCTCCAAATTTTGACTTGCTTTTAAGTTGCCTTTCTACCTTCGTAGCCATGTGGACCATATCCTCCAACTCAACATAGTGATGTAACTCAACAATATGAGCAATCTCCTTGTTTAGCCCATTCAAGAATCTAGCCATGGTGGCTTCTCTATCCTCCTCCACATTTGCTCTAATCATAGCAATTTCCATTTCTTTATGATAATCTTCAACACTTTTAGAACCTTGAGTCAATTTTTGTAACCTCTGATGTAGCTCTCTATAATAATGACTAGGAACAAATCTCTTCCTCATTATAGTTTTCATCTCACCCCAGGTTGCAATTGATTGCTCATAATTTCTCCTTCTACTAATCAACACTTGATCCCACCATACCAAAGCATAATCAGTAAATTCTACTGCTGCTAACTTTACTTTCTTTTCCTCTGAATAGTGATGACAATCAAACACAGCTTCTACCTTCCTTTCCCATTCAAGATACACATCCGGATCATTTTTCCCTTGGAAAGAAGGGATGCTCATTTTAATACTTTTGATACTGTCATCTACCCTATTCCTCTCTCTTTCCTCTCTTCTTATCCTCATATCCCCATTCCTCCTATCTTCAGCTCTTCTCTCATATCTACCCCTCCTAGGTCTTTCAACCTCAAAATCATAGTTATCAACCTCAACTTCATCAGATTCAACTATTGGAGGTACAAGATCCCTCCTATTTGGCCTTCTCTCATTTTGCCTATCTCTTTGCTCCAATCTTTCCAACATATCTATGATTTCATTGCACACAACATTCATTCTTTCAAATTGTTGTCTGACAGCCTGCATGTAGAATGGATTTTCACCTTCCCCCTCACAACCATCACCCCTTCTAGACATGTTTTCAGACCTGCAAGAAAATGGTTAGTGTAAAGAAAGCACCTCACTCACTCCCTTACGTGTTTACACTCAACAGAGGACACTCCACTCATGTTTAACTCAACAAGGCTTTTTCCCTCTTATGAACTCACCACTCTGTGCCTTTTACCTCTCTTGGCTATGTCCACAAGTTCTTATCAAACTCAAGTAACTCAAACCAAGACTGTACCCACAAAAATTTAACACACAATAAAATTCTTGAACGTGACGGATCAAAACGAGTAATCAAGAAAACAATAATGTGATTCAAGAAGTCAAGAAAAGAAAAGCTCAAGTATGGAAATGTAATGCAATAGGAATCAAGAAAGAAGACACCAAAATAAAAGAGTAGTAAGCTGGAAAAGAGACAACCTAAAGTAGAGATATTAAGCTTAAATATCCAAGTTTGCCACCAACTTATCACAATTACCAGCAGTTCACACAATACACCAAGAATTGCATAAATTTAGGATCACCAAGCAAATGAGTGTATTTTGATCTGAAATTGAGTAGGCAAATGCAACCCAATACTGACTAATTGCTGCAAGAATTTCACGCTTTTCTTGACAGACTTACTATGTAAATCAAATATAATCGTGTCTGCCGCAAAATTTTGGTTCCCCACACAAACGATTAAATTTTGAGCTGAAATTTAATTTGAGAATAGCTCAAATGTGGCACAAATGGCCTGTAAATTTTCAGGAATTTCAGGGCTGATTTTCTATGTGAACTTAATTTGATCGTGTCTGCCGCAAAATTTTAGTTCCCCACACAAACGGATGATTTTTAAGCTGAAATTTAATTTGGGTACTACTGATATGGGGTATAAACACTCGGTAAATTTTCAGAAATTTCTGGGTATATTTGCTATGTGAACTTATTTTGATCGATTCTGCCGCAAAATTTTGGTTCCCTACACAAATGGTTGAATTTTAAGCTGAAATTTAATATGGGAACTACTGATATGGGGTATAAACACCTTGTAAATTTTCAGGAATTTCTGGGTCTATTTCCTATGTGAACATAATTTGATCGGGTCTACCGCAAAATTTTGGTTCAGCAGGCAAACGATATCAAACAACCCCCAAAATTTACACCCAACATCTTAAACACATCCAAATAATGCTGGTACAGTTTCAGGCTAAATTGGTAAGTCGAACTCAATGAACCAGTTAATCTCTCATGCTTAATATGAAAATGAAGGAAGCAAAATGGATGGCTAGAATAATCGTTTTAGCTTGATTAACCCAAAACCCTAAGACAAACCCAACAAAACAAATTTTTAAACAAACAGGTCCAACTAAACCCCAAGAGCCAAACAGCAAATATGAAGAAGGTAAGAAACACAAAGAATAAAAGGCAAATAGAGAATCTACCTTGTTTGGACGTTCCTTTGCTCTGATACCAAAACTGATGTGAACCTTCAAGTAATTGGTAACTTGAAAACCCACATTCAAGAATTAAATGAACAATATGGAAAGCACCAAATCAAGATGTATGAATTTGAATCTTTGAACCAGCACAATCAGATTGTTGTGTAATTCAAAGAAAATATCAGAAATGGGATTCTTGACCTAATTCATATGGAGAATGAATAAACCAAGAATATTATGCACATTAAACCTTGCAAGATAGAATCTCAGCAAGTTAATGAGCTTCACAAGAACAAAGGCAACAGCCAATTTAATCACTAGAGGAGCAGAAACAATCTCTCATTAATATTCTAACGCATTGACTTCTAAATCTTTTTCTGAATCAGACTCATTTAAGAGGATTTCAATTAATGAATCTTTAAGATTATCATTAATTTCTAAGGCCTGAATTTGTTGTTTGACTCTACACTTATTAGCGTAGTGACCAGTGAGCAGAAACAATCTCTCATTAATATTCAAGTGTGTCCTCCACTCTCTCATTACACTTGTATTTATAGCCTCTTGGCTTCAAAACAAAAGACAAAAATATCCCTACTTTAGTAACAGCTGTAAGGAGCTTTAAGTCCAAACAAAAATTAATCTATCAAAAGACTAAAAACTCCTTACAAAAAGTAAATTTAATGCAGCAGCAAATAAGGGCATTTAAGTCCAAAAGAGAAGTGGTTATAACAGATGGAATATTCCTTGAGAAAAGGTGCCAGCAGATACATGTACATGGGTTGGATCTGGTGCATGCATGTCCACAGGTTATTCCATGTAATCTAATGCTCCACGTGACACCTGGTCACTTCTAAGCATAATTTTCACCAAATTTAATCCTTTACATTTTCTTCATGCCATTCCAGCTTATAATCCTTGCCCCTTATGATTTCACAAATTAAATTCTGAAGTGATTTAGCTCTAGCTCTAGTAATTGGACCTTGGATGAAATCCTTTGTTGTGGACGTAGCTTGATTTTCATCATCTTTCAACCTCAAAATCATAGTCATCAACCTCATCTTCATCAGATTCAACTACTGGAGGTACAAGATCTCTCCTATTTGGCCTTCTCTCATTTTGCCTATCTCTTTGCTCCAATCTTTCTCTTTTTTCTCCTTGATCTTCTATCTTATCTATAAGATCTAACATCAAGTTTTGCTCTTTTGTCAAGACACATAAACCATTTAAGGTACAGAGTGCTTTGTAATGATCACATTTTCCATCACAGATTTTCTCTTGTTCTGGTTCTAACTCAGTAGAGGATTCCTCAGAAGTATAGTCTAACGCATTGACTTCTAAATCTTTTTCTGAATCAGACTCATTTAAGAGGATTTCAATTAATGAATCTTTAAGATTATCATTAATTTCTAAGGCCTGAATTTGTTGTTTGACTCTACACTTATTAGCGTAGTGACCAGTGAGCAGAAACAATCTCTCATTAATATTCAAGTGTGTCCTCCACTCTCTCATTACACTTGTATTTATAGCCTCTTGGCTTCAAAACAAAAGACAAAAATATCCCTACTTTAGTAACAGCTGTAAGGAGCTTTAAGTCCAAACAAAAATTAATCTATCAAAAGATTAAAAACTCCTTACAAAAAGTAAATTTAATACAGCAGCAAATAAGAGCATTCCATCCACCATTAACAGAGATATCTTATAAGGTATCAGAAAATCAGGAATTTGAGTGTTCTCCATTCTCAAGATCAGATAAGCAGGGTAATTATGCCAACCTTAGCTTATACACCATAGGTCAACAATTGACCAGAGTAGAAACTCAACTCCAGACCTTTAAGTCAAGAGAATACCGCCCAGAAAAGGGAGAAACCTCTAAAGCCTCAATGGAGAAAAAGGTTTTATGTAAACCTATTGAAACAGATAAAACCCCTATTAAATTAGGTGGGAACTCAGAAATAGTCGATGAACTAACTAAAAGGTTAGCAGAATTAGGATTGGAAGCTAAGGATTCTAAAAAGAAGACCATAGCACCCTTAACCAGATCTTTGAACATTCAAGAAGAATTAGAACAAAGGTTAAAAGCCTTAAGTATTGCTCCTTTAAGTCAAGGACAAGAAGAAACTGAAACTGAGTCTGAATTTCTGTCGAGGGTAAAAGTTTTCGTGTTTTTTAAACCTTCTCTTACTCTCTCTCCCCAGTTTTTTAACTTTGCCTTTATTAGGAAAAGTTACTGGTGGTAAACCATACTGTTCACAGAAATCACCGAGTATTCTTTTACCCGTGATTCGTTCTTTGTGTAATTGGCGCTGAAGTCTTAGTTCATTGCACAGTGTTAACCCTGCAGTGACTACTTCGGATGCTAATTCACCAAAGGTATATTGATTGTATGGCAAGGTTTTGTCATGTTTGTCTCTTATTTGTTTTTTGACTCGTTCAGCAAATAACGAGGGCAATCCAGAAAGAAATTTTTCTTTCCAAAAATCATATTGATTGTCTTCCCTGACAAATATAAGGGAAAAGAAGGTATCTTTATACCATTTGAAATGAGATAGGTCAGGACACCTAAGATTTATTAGTTGTTCCTGGGATCTATCTAGGTACATACTCATAGTTCCTACGAAGTGTAATCCTATTGTACACAGCAAGGTATACACACAGTCTGGGACTTGAGTTTGACCTGTTGCTGATTGTTCTGTTTTAACAGCATCGTAAATTTGTCTTTTTCCTTCCTCAGTTAAGGAAAAATCCCACCAACCTTTAAGTTGGCCTGTAAATCCACATGTAATTGCGTGGACTATTTGTTGCTCACTATTTCCTTTTGATTTAGCGGCAAATGCATACATGGTCATAAAATGGATAGTATTTTTAATCTGGTATTCAGATAATCCATCTATGTTCCATTCTACAATTGAATTTCCATCAAATTGTACGTAGTTATAACTAGTATCTTCAAATTGTAGATTAATTGGTGAAGGCCTAGGATAATAAGGCTTCATTTCGACTGTTGCCCTAGGTTTAGGGTATACTAGTCTATTAACTTCTAGAGGTTGAGGTTCAGGTTCTTTAAACATGACTTCTAGAGAGTGCTTTGTAATGATCACATTTTCCATCACAGATTTTCTCTTGTTCTGCTTCTAACTCAGTAGAGGATTCCTCAGAAGTATAGTCTAACGCATTGACTTCTAAATCTTTTTCTGAATCAGACTCATTTAAGAGGATTTCAATTAATGAATCTTTAAGATTATCATTAATTTCTAAGGCCTGAATTTGTTGTTTGACTCTACACTTATTAGCGTAGTGACCAGTGAGCAGAAACAATCTCTCATTAATATTCAAGTGTGTCCTCCACTCTCTCATTACACTTGTATTTATAGCCTCTTGGCTTCAAAACTAAAGACAAAAATATCCCTACTTTAGTAACAGCTGTAAGGAGCTTTAAGTCCAAACAAAAATTAATCTATCAAAAGACTAAAAACTCCTTACAAAAAGTAAATTTAATGCAGCAGCAAATAAGAGCATTTAAGTCCAAAAGAGAAGTGGTTATAACAGATGGAATATTCATTGAAAAAAGGTGCCAGCAGATACATGTACATGGGTTGGATCTGGTGCATGCATCTCCACAGGTTATTCCATGTAATCTAATGCTCCACGTGACACCTGGTCACTTCTAAGCATAATTTTCACCAAATTTAATCCATTACATTTTCTTCATGCCATTCCAGCTTATAATCCTTGCTCCTTATGATTTCACAAATTAAATTCTGAAGTGATTTAGCTCTAGCTCTAGTAATTGGACCTTGGATGAAATCCTTTGTTGTGGACGTAGCTTGATTCTCATCATCTTTCAACCTCAAAATCATAGTCATCAACCTCATCTTCATCAGATTCAACTACTGGAGGTACAAGATCTCTCCTATTTGGCCTTCTCTCATTTTGCCTATCTCTTTGCTCCAATCTTTCCAACCTATCTATGATTCCATTGCACACAACATTCATTCTTTCAAATTGTTGTCTGACAGCCTGCATGTAGAATGTATTTTCACCTTCCCCCTCACTACCATCACCCCTTCTATACATGTTTTCAGACCTGCAAGAAAATGGTTAGTGTAAAGAAAACACCTCACTCGCTCCCTTACGTGTTTACACTCAACAGGGGACACTCCACTCGTGTTTAACTTAACAAGGCTTTTCCCCTCTTATGAACTCACCACTCTGTGCCTTTTATCTCTCTTGGCTATGTCCACAAGTTCTTATCAAGCTCAAGTAACTCAAACCTAGACTGTACTCACAAAAATTTAACACACAATAAAATTCTTGACGTGACGGATCAAAACGAGTAATCAAGAAAGCAATAATGTGACTCAAGAAGTCAAGAAAAGAAAAGCTCAAGTATAAAAATGTACTGCAATAAGGAGTCAAGAAAGAAGACACCAAAATAAAAGAGTAGTAAGCTGGACAAGAGACAATCTAAAGAAGAGATATCAAGCTTAAATATCCAAGTTTGCCACCAACTTATCACAATTATCAGCAGTTCACACAATACATCAAGAATTGCATAAATTTAGGATCACCAAGCAAACGAGTGTATTTTGATCTGAAATTGAGTAGACAAATGCAACCCAATACTGACTAATTGCTGCTTGAATTTCAGGCTTTTCTTGACAGGATTACAATGTAAACCAAATTTAATCATGTCTGCCGCAAAATTTTGGTTCCTCACACAAACGGATAAATTTTGAGCTGAGATTTAATTTGAGAACAGCTCAAATGTGGCACAAACAACCTATAAATTTGTAGGAATTTCTGGGCTGATTTGCAATGTGAACTTAATTTGATCGGGTCTCCCGCAAAATTTTGGTTCCCCACACAAACGGAGCAATTTTAAGCTGAAATTTAATTCGGGAACTACTGAAGTGGGGTATAAACACCTGGTAAATTTTTCAGAAATTTCTGGGTATATTTGCTATGTGAACTTAATTTGATTGATTCTGCCGCAAAATTTTGGTTCCCCACAGAAATGGTAGAATTTTAAGCTGAAATTTAATTCGGGAACTACTGAAGTGGGGTATAAACACCTGGTAAATTTTCAGAAATTTCTGGGTCTATTTGCTATGTGAACATAATTTGATTGATTCTGCCACAAAATTTTGGTTCAGTATAATGCTGGTAAAGTTTCAGGCCTAATAGGTAAGTTGAACTCAATGACCCAAATAATCTCTCATGCTTAATATCAAAATAAAGGAAGCAAGATGGATAGCTAGAATAATGGCTTTGGCTTGATTAACCCAAAACTCTAAGACAAACTCAACAAAACAAATTTTTAAACAAACAAGTCATACTAAACCCCAAGAGCCAATTTCAGTCAAGCATACAATGAACAAAAATGCTCACTCGCTCCCTTACGTGTTTACACTCAACAGGGGACACTCCACTCGTGTTTAACTTAACAAGGCTTTTCCCCTCTTATGAACTCACCACTCTGTGCCTTTTATCTCTCTTGGCTATGTCCACAAGTTCTTATCAAGCTCAAGTAACTCAAACCTAGACTGTACTCACAAAAATTTAACACACAATAAAATTCTTGAACGTGACGGATCAAAACGAGTAATCAAGAAAGCAATAATGTGACTCAAGAAGTCAAGAAAAGAAAAGCTCAAGTATAAAAATGTACTGCAATAAGGAGTCAAGAAAGAAGACACCAAAATAAAAGAGTAGTAAGCTGGACAAGAGACAACCTAAAGAAGAGATATCAAGCTTAAATATCCAAGTTTGCCACCAACTTATCACAATTACCAGCAGTTCACACAATACATCAAGAATTGCATAAATTTAGGATCACCAAGCAAACGAGTGTATTTTGATCTGAAATTGAGTAGACAAATGCAACCCAATACTGAATAATTGCTGCTTGAATTTCAGGCTTTTCTTGACAGGATTACAATGTAAACCAAATTTAATCATGTCTGCCGCAAAATTTTGGTTCCTCACACAAACGGATAAATTTTGAGCTGAGATTTAATTTGAGAACAGCTCAAATGTGGCACAAACAACCTATAAATTTGTAGGAATTTCTGGGCTGATTTGCAATGTGAACTTAATTTGATCGGGTCTCCCGCAAAATTTTGGTTCCCCACACAAACGGAGCAATTTTAAGCTGAAATTTAATTCGGGAACTACTGAAGTGGGGTATAAACACCTGGTAAATTTTTCAGAAATTTCTGGGTATATTTGCTATGTGAACTTAATTTGATTGATTCTGCCGCAAAATTTTGGTTCCCCACAGAAATGGTAGAATTTTAAGCTGAAATTTAATTCGGGAACTACTGAAGTGGGGTATAAACACCTGGTAAATTTTCAGAAATTTCTGGGTCTATTTGCTATGTGAACATAATTTGATTGATTCTGCCACAAAATTTTGGTTCAGTATAATGCTGGTAAAGTTTCAGGCCTAATAGGTAAGTTGAACTCAATGACCCAAATAATCTCTCATGCTTAATATCAAAATAAAGGAAGCAAGATGGATAGCTAGAATAATGGCTTTGGCTTGATTAACCCAAAACTCTAAGACAAACTCAACAAAACAAATTTTTAAACAAACAAGTCATACTAAACCCCAAGAGCCAATTTCAGTCAAGCATACAATGAACAAAAATGCGAATAACAGAAACACAATAAGAAGCAAAACAAGGTTTAGCAAGAAAAAAAAAAACCAGATGCAAGATGAAGAAGAAGAAACAAATATGGAACTAGAGCCAAACAGCAAATATGAAAAAGGTAACAAACACACAAAGAATAAGAAGCAAATAGAGAATCTACCTTGTTTGGACGTCCCTTTGCTCTGATACCAAAATTGATGTGAACCTTTAAGTAATTGGTAACTTGAAAACCCACATTCAAGGATTAAAGAAACAATATGTAAAGCACCAAATCAAGATGTATGAATTTGATTCTTTGAACCAACACAATCAGATTACTATGTAATTCAAAGAAAATATCAGAAATGGGATTCTTGACCTAATTCATATGGAGAATGAATAAACCAAGAATATTATGCACATTAAACCTTGCAAGATAGAAATCTCAGCAAGTTAATGAGCTTCATAAGAACAAAGGCAACCGCCAATTTACTCACTAAGGGAGCAGAAACAATATTTCATTAATATTGAAAATGTGTCTTCCGCTCTCTCATTACACTTGTATTTATAGTCTCTTGGCTCCAAAGCTAAAGACAAAAATATCCCTACTTTAATAACAGCTGCAAGGAGCTTTAAGTTCAAACAAAAATTAATCTATCAAAAGACTAAAAACTCCTAACAAAAAGTAAATTTAATACAGCAGCAAATAAGGGCATTTAAGTCCAAAAGAGAGGTGGTTATAACAGCAAGGAATATTCTTTCAAAAAGGTGCTAGCAAATACATGTACATGGGTTGGATCTGGTGCATGCATGTCCACAGGTTATTGCATGTAACCTAATGCTCCACATGACACCTGGTCACTTCCAAGCTTAATTTTCAACAAATTTAATCTTTTATAATTTTCTTCAAGCCATTTGAGCTTATAATCCTTGCTCCTTAAGATTTCACAAATTAAATTCTGAAATGATTTAGCTCTAGCTCTAGTAATTGAACCTTGGATGAAATCGTTTGGTGTGAATGTAGCTTTATTCTCATCATTCCCCTCTGCTTCAAAAGGATTCGTCCTCGAATCTGTTCCTGCATCAACACAAGGAGATAAATCAGCAACATTGAAGGTGGCACTGACATTATACTCACTGGGTAGGTTTATTTTGCAGGCATTATCATTAATTTTGGTCAGCACTTGGAAAGGTCTATCACATCTTGGTTGTAATTTTGATTTCCTTAGAGAGGGAAACCTTTCTTTGCGCAAGTAAACCCATACCCAATCTCCAGCTTGAAATGTGACTTTCTTTCTTCCTTTGTTGGCTTGACTAGCATATTTTTCATTTTTTTTCAATTTGAAGCTTGGCTTGTTCATGGATTTTCTTCACCAATTCTGTCTTTCTTTTTCCATCTAAACTAGCAAGCTCATTCACAGGCAAAGCTAAAAGATCCAAAGGAGTTAAAGGATTAAAACCATACGCAATTTCAAATGGAGAACAGCCAGTAAAAGAAATTAGCTTTTATTAACCAAACAAAATTGAAAATTAGTTGCCCATATTTTTAAATTTTTCTTTGGGTAATAAAAAAGATATTTAAAAAACACACAAATTGTGAATTAAATAAATAAACACATAGGTCTAAAACTTGCGTCCGTTTAACATTGAACTCAAACATTGAAACAAAGTCGAAACTCCTCAACAATTTTATTTTTAATTTAGAGTACTTTAAATATGGGTATGCTCTTAAATGTCTCTTATGTCTAGCTAAAAAAAATCGTAACAAAATTTAAAAAGGTTATTTTTTTATTATTCCAATTAAATAAAATATTTAATGAGCCATTATTCTTGTAATTTGAAACTTAACCCATTTAAAAAAAAATTAATGAGCCTATATTCTAATAAAAAGAAACTTTTTTATTAGCTCAACTTAGATTAGAAATTGGTTGCTGAATTTTTTTTTAATTTAAAATTTTAAAAAAAATTACGTTGTGAGGGAGGTACATAAAATAACTAAGTTTAGTTATTATATCCGTCATTCGTCTCATATATCTAAATGTTATAATCGTCATTGATTAATATTTTTTCCATGGCCCAAAAAAGCAAAAAAAATTATTGACCAATATTCTAGTAATTTCAAAGTTTTTTATCGGCTTAATTAAACAAAAAATTAAAGAATTCATATTTTAATTCTTAAAAATTAGTTTTTATTAACCCAACAAAATTGAATTGTAAAAAAATTTTAAAAACACAGAAATTGTGAGTTAAATAAATAAAATACCTAGGTTTAAAAGTTATATCCGTTTAACATTGAACTCAAGTTTTGAAACAAAGTTGAAACTCTTCAACAATTTTATTTTTAATTTAGAGTACTTTTAATATGGGTATGCTCTTAATTGTCTCTTATGTCTAGGTAAAAAAAAAAACCTTAACAAAATTTAAAAAGGTTATTTTTTTTATTATTCCAATTAAATAAAATATTTAATGAGTCATTATTCTTATAATTTGAAACCTAACCCACTTAAAAAAAAAAATTAATGAGCCTATATTCTAATAAAATGAAAATTTTTTATTAGCTCAACTTAGATTAAAAAGTGCTTGCTGAATTTTTTTTAATTTAAGAATTTTAAAAAAATTAAATTGTGAGTTAGTTAAATAAAATACATAAGTCTAGTTGTTATATCCGTCATTCGTCTCATACATCTAGATGTTATAATCGTTATTGATTAATATATTTTTCCATGGCCCAAAAAAGCAAAAAAATTTGCTGGAGCAATACTCTAATAATTTCAATTATTCTAGCTATCCATCTTGCTTCCTTCATTTTGATATCAAGCATGAGAGATTATTTGGGTCATTGAGTTCGACTTACCTATTAGGCCTGAAACTTTATCAGCATTATTTGGGTGTGTTTAAGACGTTGGGTATAAATTTTGGGGGTTGTTTGATACTGTTTGCCCACTGAACCAGAATTTTGCGGCAGATCCGATCAAATTAAGTTCACATAGTAAATAGACCCAGAAATGCCTGAAAATTTACAGGGTGTTTATACCCCACTTCGGTAGTTCCCAAATTAAATTTCAGCTTAAAATTCAACCGTTTGTGTGGGGAACCAAAATTTTGCGACAGAATAGATGAAAATAAGTTCACGTAGCAAATACACCCAGAAATTTCTGAAAATTTACCACGTGTTTATACCCCATATCAGTAGTTCCCAAATTAAATTTTAGCTTAAAATTCATCCCTTTGTGTGGGGAACCAAAATTTTGCGGCAGACACGATCAAATTAAGTTCACATAGTAAATCAGCCCAGAAATTCCTGAAAATTTACAGGTTGTTTGTGCCACATTTGAGCTATTCTCAAATTAAATATCAGCTCAAAATTTAATCGTTTGTGTGGGGAACCAAAAATTTTGCGGCAGACATGATTACATTTGATTTACATAGTAAGTCTGTCAAGAAAAGCCTAAAATTCTAGCTGCAATTAGTCAGTATTGGGTTGCATTTGCCTACTCAATTTCAGATCAAAATACACTCGTTTGCTTGGTGATCCTAAATTTATGCAATTCTTGGTGTATTGTGTGAACTGCTGGTAAGTTGGATATTTAAGTTGGTGAATTGTGATAAGTTGGTGGCAAACTTGGATATTTAAGCTTGATATCACTTCTTTAGGTTGTCACTTTTCCAGCATATTACTCTTTTATTTTGGTGTCTTCTTTCTTGATTGCTTATTGCATTACATTTCCATGCTTGAGCTTTTCTTTTCTTGACTTCTTGTGTCACATTATTGCTTTCTTGATTACTCGTTTTGATCCATCTCGTTCAAGAATTTTATTGTATGTTAAATTTTTGTGAGTACAGTCCTGGTTTGAGTTACTTGAGTTTGATAAGAACTTGTGGACATAGCCAAGAGAGGTAAAAGGCACAGAGTGGTGAGTTCATAAGAGGGGAAAAGACTTGTTGAGTTAAACACGAGTGGAGTGTCCCCTGTTGAGTGTAAACACGTAAGGGAGTGAGTGAGATGTTTTCTTTACACTAACCATTTTCTTGCAGATCTGAAAAACATGTCTAGAAGGGGTGATGGTAGTGAGGGGGAAAGTGAAAATCCATTCTACATGCAAGCTGTCAGACAACAATTTGAAAGAATGAATGTTGTGTGCAATGGAATCATAGATAGGTTGGAAAGATTGGAGCAAAGAGATAGGCAAAATGAGAGAAGGCCAAATAGGAGGGATCTTGTACCTCCCGTAGTTGAATCTGATGAAGATGAGGTTGATAACTATGATTTTGAGGTTGAAAGACCTAGGAGGGGTAGGTATGAGAGAAGAGCTGAAGATAGGAGGAATAGGGATAGGAGGATAAGAAGAGAGGAAAGAGAGAGGAATAGGGTAGATGACAATGTCAAAAGTATTAAAATGAGCATCCCTTCTTTCCAAGGGAAAAATGATCCGGATGTGTATCTAGAATGGGAAAGGAAGGTAGAAGCTGTGTTTGATTGTCATCACTAAAACCTGTTGAAACAGACAAGTCCCCTATAAAATTGGGAGGAAACTCAGAAATAGTAGATGAACTAACTAAAAGGTTAGCAGAATTAGGGTTAGAAGCTAAGGATTCTAAAAAGAAAACCATAGCACCATTAACTAAATCTTTGAACATTCAAGAAGAATTGGAACAAAGATTAAAAGCCTTAAGTATTGCTCCTTTAAGCCAAGGACAAGAAGAAACTGAAACTGAATCTGTTGATTCTTCTAATACAGAAGAACAGATTAATTCTCTAGAAGTCATGTTTAAAGAACCTGAACCTCTAGAAGTTAATAGGATAGTTTACCCTAAACCTAGGGCAACAGTTGAAATGAAGCCTTATTATTCTAGGCCTTCACCAATCAATCTAGGTTTGAGTATAATCAAGCACATAAAGAATCTAGAGTGTCTAAAAATAATTTAGAAATAATATTAGGAGTGGTCTGTCTAGCTGTCGTATTAGGAATATTAATTTTCTGTTTAAAAAGAAAAAATTAAAAGCGATCCTTGCGTCGAAGTGTCCGGCGTTTTCATTGGTATCAGAGCCTAGTTAGTAAATAGTTTGGTCAAAAGTTCTAGTGAAACCCCAAGTCGCGTATCCGTCAGCCGTTTAGCCGCAGTCAGGCGTTTTAGGCATTTGGAGTAAGTCGTTGACAGTGATCTAGAACCTATGGACAAATTATTTTCTCGCTTACCTGGTAGCTCTAGAGGCGCTAGATTCGAGACAGAGGAAAACAAAAAATCAAAAAATAAAAATAAAGAGATATTACTAGTATCTAATATAGATAATGAATTAAATAATTGGAACCTACCTCCTATTTCGTCAAAATTAATATATAAGTCCACAAATAGTTTTAAATTAAGGTCAGATTATATAGTTAAAACCGTAGAACAAGCAACTCCTATCCATGAAGGATTAAGTTCTAGGAGTCTGTTTTCAAAAGAACTCTCAAAAGAGCATCAGAAGACCTATCAATTCCTGCACATAGGAATGATACAAGTTGCCTTAAAACCTGCAACTAGATTAGGCTTAAACACCTCAGCCTTAGTCTGTGTCAGAGACAAAAGACACAAGGACTTCAATGATTCCTTATTAGGAATTATAGAATCATCTCTTTGCGATGGCCCGATATATTTTTCGTGCTATCCCAATTTTACAATTTCAATTGAGGATCCAAACATTATGCAAGCTTTATCCTTAGATATACAAACCCAAGGATATAACATGTTGCCAGGATCTAAGAACATTATCCTTATTTATAGGATTCATTACAAGGCAATGAATACTGTAGTCCCTAACCTTAGGGAAGACACCACTAAATTGATCACCCCAAAAGGAACCACCACTTTCTTTGTCACAGACTTGCAGAAAGGAAACTTAGTGGTCCCTAGATCAATTGCATGGGAACAGGTTAATTTACCTGACAATTGGATTTTAGAAGAAGCCATTCCTCCTAAAAAGGAAGAAAATGAAGAGGTTGAATCCATTATTGAAACCAACAATGGAACCGTAGCAATATCTTTTGCTAGAACAAGGTCTAGAAACTCGTTTTCAGGAAGAACTGTAGTTTCAGAACCTATAAGACCTAGGACATCCTTATCAGGAATAGACCTAGAGAGATTCAGCTCTATTGGAATCCATAGAACTGAAGAACAAATAGCTCAGCCCATATATGGCCCAGAAAGCACAACTTCGAGCCCAAAAGAAACAGTGAGCCTTAAAAGGCCAGAAAGCCCAACACCCTCAGACATGGGTTATGACAGAGAAAGCGTTAGGACCCAGCAACCTAAAAGGATTATGGCCCTAACCACAGAAGAAAGCCCATTTGAAAAATGGTTTCAAATGACTTTCAAATTAGAACAACAGCAAAGATTCTTAAAGGAATACAAATGGTATCAAGATAAAGGTGGAATAAAAAATTTTCAGGATTTTATGAAATTCAGATTAGAAATTCAAAAGAAGACTTTCCCAGACTTTGAGGATCAACAATTCTTAGTCACCTTAGAATCAGCCTATAGGAATTTCATAACTCCTAAAGGAAAAACCTTAAGAGTTGTGCACCCACCATTGACAGAGATATCTTATAAGGTATCAGAAAACCAAGAATTTGAATGTTCTCCGTTCTCCAGATCAGATAAGCAGGGTAATTATGCCAGCCTTAGCTTATACACCATAGGTCAACAATTGACCAGGGTAGAAACACAACTCCAGACTTTTAAATCAAGAGAATACAGACCAGAGAAAGGAGAAACATCTAAATCAACATTGGAGAAAAAGGTTTTATTTAAACCTGTTGAAACAGACAAGTCCCCTATAAAATTGGGAGGAAACTCAAAAATAGTAGATGAACTAACTAAAAGGTTAGCAGAATTAGGGTTAGAAGCTAAGGATTCTAAAAAGAAAACCATAGCACCATTAACTAAATCTTTGAACATTCAAGAAGAATTGGAACAAAGATTAAAAGCCTTAAGTATTGCTCCTTTAAGCCAAGGACAAGAAGAAACTGAAACTGAATCTGTTGATTCTTCTAATACAGAAGAACAGATTAATTCTCTAGAAGTCATGTTTAAAGAACCTGAACCTCTAGAAGTTAATAGGATAGTTTACCCTAAACCTAGGGCAACAGTTGAAATGAAGCCTTATTATTCTAGGCCTTCACCAATCAATCTACAATTTGAAGATAATAGTTATAACTATGTACAATTTGATGGTTCTTCAATTGTAGAATGGAACATAGATGGATTATCTGAATATCGGATTAAAAATGCTATCCATTTTATGACCATGTATGCGTTTGCTGCTAAATCAAAAGGAAACAGTGAATAGCAAATAGTCCACGCAATTACATGTGGATTCACAGGCCAACTTAAAGGTTGGTGGGATTTTTCCTTAACTGAAGAAGGAAAAAGACAAATCTATGATGCTGTTAAAACAGAACAATCAGCAACAGGTCAAACTCAAGTACCAGACTGTGTATACACCTTATTGTGTACAATAGGATTACACTTTGTAGGAACTATGAGTATGTACCTAGATAGATCCCAGGAACAACTAATGAATCTAAGATGTCCCGATCTATCTAATTCCAAATGGTATAAAGATACCTTCTTTTCCCTTATTTTCATTAGGGAAGATAATCAGTATGATTTCTGGAAAGAAAAATTTCTTTCTGGATTACCCTCGTTATTTGTGAACGAGTCAAGAAACAAATTAGGGATAAACATGATGGTACCCTACCTTACAATCAGTATACCTTTGGTGAATTAGCATCAGAAGTAGTCACTGCAGGGTTAACACTGTGCAATGAACTAAGACTTCAGCGCCAATTACACAAAGAACGTATCACGGGTAAAAGAATACTCATTGATTTCTGTGAACAGTACGGTTTACCACCAGTAACTTTCCCTAATAAAGGAAAAGTTAAAAAATTGGGGAGAGAGAGAGTAAGAGAAGGTTTAAAAAACACAAAAACTTTTACCCTCGACAAGAAAAACGGTATAAAAAGCCTGTTAAAAGTAAACCTGGAACATCTTCTAAAAAGAAGAAAAGAGTAACAAAAGAGACTAATGTAGTCTGTTACAAATGTGGAAAAACTGGTCACTACGCTAATAAGTGTAGAGTTAAACAACAAATTCAAGCCTTAGAAATTAATGATAATCTTAAAGATTCATTAATTAAAATTCTCTTAAATGAGTCAGAACCAGAAGAAGACTTAGAAGTTAATGTCCTAGATTATACTTCTGAAGAATCCTCTATTGAGTTAGAACCAGAGCAAGAGAAAATCTGTGATGGAAAGTGTGATTATTACAAATCACTCTGTACCTTAAATGGTTTGTGTCCTAACAAAAGAACAGAACTTAATGTTAGATCTTATAGATAAGATAGAAGATCAAGGAGAAAAAAGAGAAAAATTGGAAGAATATTTGAACTTAGTTAAGGATAAAAGTCCTTTAGAAAGAAAAATAGAAGAAAGAACAAATCCATATGAACTTAAAGAAGTTATGGAAAGAATGAAGAAGGCTAAAATGCCAAGAGAACCAACTCTAAAAGAGTTAAGGCAAGAAGTAAATTCGATTAAATTCGAAATACAATTCTTAAAAGAAAAAATAGTCTTATTAGAAGCAAAACAAGAATTTCCCTTAATAGTGGAAACAACAGAAGAAAAGGACGAACAAGAACCGGTAGAAATAAACAGTCTTCAGTATGTCAATCGAATAGACAGAGTAATCACTCATAAATGGCATACTAAAGTCACAATCATTGTTCAAAAGGAGTACTTATTTAGTACTATAGCCTTAATAGACTCAGGTGCAGATTTATGCTGTATAGACGAAGGACTTGTACCCTCAAAATACTTCTCTAAAACAGTAGAAGAATTACATACAGCAGATAGTTCTAAAATGGACATTAAATACAAATTATCAGATACGGTAGTTTGTAATCAGGGAATATGTTTTGAAATACCATTTATAATGGTCAAAGGATTGTCTCATCCAGTAATCCTAGGAAACCCATTCCTTCACATGTTATACCCAATTAGGTCAATTACTGAAAAGGGAATAACAATAGAAATAGATGGAAAAGAGATTATTTTTGAATTTATCTCTTTACCCATTGAAAGAGAAATTGATGTGCTTAATAGTAACATCAAAAATAAAGAAAAATTTATTTATTCTCTTAAAAGAGAAATATATTACAAAACAATAACAGAAAAGGTTAATGAACCTTTGTTACAAGAAAAAATAAAACAACTTCAAAATGAGATGGCTAATAGCATCTGTGTAGAAGTACCCAATGCCTTTTGGGATAGGAAGAGTCATGTGGTTAATCTACCATATGAGCCCAATTTTAATGAAACAGAAATACCTACTAAAGCCCGGCCCATTGCTATGGGTCCAAGACATTTGGAGATCTGTAAAAAGAAAATTGCTGACCTCGAGGAAAAATGGCTAATTAGAAAAAGTCAAAGCCCATGGAGTTGTCCAGCGTTTTATGTTGAAAATGCTGCTGAACTAGAAAGAGGAGTCCCAAGACTAGTCATCAATTATAAGCCTTTAAATAAGGCCCTTAGATGGATCAGATATCCATTGCCTAATAAAAGAGATCTGTTAAACAGACTCTTTGAGGCCCAAATCTTTTCAAAGTTCGATATGAAGTCTGGATATTGGCAAATCCAGATAGACGAAGCAGATAGGTATAAAACTGCCTTTACTGTGCCATTTGGACATTACGAATGGAACGTAATGCCCTTTGGGCTTAAAAATGCCCCATCAGAATTTCAAAAAATTATGAATGAAATATTCAATGCTTATTCAGCATTCTCAATTGTTTACATTGATGATGTCCTTATTTTCTCCAGGACAATTGATCAACATTTCAAACACTTAAATGTGTTTACGAAAATTGTCAAAAGAAATGGCTTGGTAGTCTCAGCCAGAAAGATTAAACTCTTTCAGACTAATATTAGATTTTTAGGTCACAACATAAAACAAGGATCAATTATTCCTATTGATCGAGCCATTGAATTCGCCAGTAAATTTCCTGATGAGATAAAAGACAAAACCCAACTTCAAAGGTTTTTAGGAAGCCTAAACTATGTCTCAGACTTCTATAAAGACCTGGCCCATGATGCAAAGCCTTTATTCCAAAGACTTAGAAAAAACCCAAGCCCATGGACCAAAGAACATACTTTATCTATTAAACGGATAAAACAAAGGGTTAAAACCCTTCCCTGTCTGGCAATACCTAATCCGTCTGCCTTAAAGGTAGTGGAAACTGACGCATCTGACATCGGGTACGGAGGCATCTTAAAACAAAGACTAGATGACAAAGAAACCCTAGTCAGATTTACCAGTGGTATTTGGACAGGACCTAGAGTTAATTACTCTACGGTTAAAAAAGAGATCTTATCTATAGTTCTCTGTGTACAAAAGTTTGAATCTGATTTATTGAATCAGAAATTCCTTATAAGGGTTGACTGTAAAAGTGCAAAAGAAATATTACTAAAGGATGTTAAAAACATCGCATCTAAACAGATATTTGCAAGATGGCAGGCTATTTTGTCTGTATTTGATTTTGATATTGAGTTTATTAAAGGAGAAACTAACTCATTGCCTGATTTCTTGACACGTGAATTTCTTACAGGACATGAGTTCAAAGGCCTCAGTAACTCCGTCAAAACGGACACACGAGGTATCTCCACCTCCGTCTAAAATGATGGACAAACTCAGAAACGACGCTTATGAAATCAGTGTCGAAGCAAATAATGCCAAAGAGGTTATTTACCCCTACATTCCTGTTAGCTACTGTTTCCTTATGCCAATGGACAGGAAACACAAGGATCTGAAGCCTTATGAGGCAGCAAGTTTTTACACAGAACATCATACAGTAAATCCTTATTTACCAAAGGATTATACTTATTATCAAGCTATCCTAGCAGAGACCGACTCAGTGGTCTTCTCACCTACAGAAAGGTCCGCTAATGAGTGGGCATTCAGCAAATTCATCATCAAAAGGGTTATATCCTACGATGATTGGGGAGATTCACTCTTTAAACAAAAGGAGTTGAATTTCGGTAAACCCAGGTACTTTAATTATTTTGATTATATGATTGCCTGGACTGGTGCCTTAATTTATGAAAATAGGCAGCGAAAGTTTAGCTGGTTCATACAGTTCCAGTTAGACAAAGAATCATGGGAATTTCCCTCATGGTTCTATGAATGGTTTTTTAACTGGGGATTATATCCCATTGCTTTACCTAATAAGGTTCGGACTGTTTATGAGCAGTTTACCGATTCAAATAAATCCTTAAAGGATTCAAGATTACTATTTACTATCCTCTACAAAATTCCATGGATAGTCAGATGGGATTATATTATCTCAAAAAAGAAAATGAAAAGATTCGGTGAATTCTCAACCGAACACGTACCCTGGTTAACCAGAAGAGTCCTAATCAAATGGTGGGATAAATGTGACTTTTTCGAGCCACCCTCTATCTATTCTGCCAAAGGACTTATCACTCTGGCTAAAAAGCCATCACTGCCAAGTCCATCAGTCTCTTCAGGACTGTCAGATCTTTTCAAGGACCTACTCAAGTCAGTGCCGAAAGAAGAATTGCGCCGACAACTTTTCAGCGCACTACAAGAAGACGACAAAGAAGCCAGCTCAAAAGCATCCACTTCAAAAGCAAAAGATGCTGCGGAGTGCTCTAAGTCTCATCAAAAGGACGACAGCGACAGCGATAATGACATGGAAGTCCAATACTGGGAAGACAGCCAGGACCCATATGCGCTGTAAAGAAGTCAAAAGATTCCTGCCAGCTATAAAAGTAGCTTCTGCTAACTCCACCTTATCTTGTCTGCCACTTAAAGTGACGCATGCCATGACGAAAGAAGATTCCTTCTAACTTGTATAAGAAGGCCTCCCGACTTGCTTATGAAGCAGAATATATCTTAGGCAATAAGTTGTAAAATAGAGTGTGCTTTTCCCTCAATTTGTTTTCTCTGCTTTCCTACTGTTTTTGTTCAAAGTGTTCTTGAGTGTACTGTTTTCATACATCAATAAAATATATGAGTTTTTCTTCCACATCCTCTCTTGAATCTTCTCTTCATAAAGTTGGAAATGAAATAGATGTTTTAATAGATCAAGCTAAAAAATTAAACAAAGAACTAGAGTCTAAGTCCCGTGACTTTGTGGATCTGCTTGGTCAACCCTCTGGTAAGTTTGATTACAAGGTATACTATTCACCACCACCATCAGCAAGCATCCCTGTATCCTCCATTAAACCTACTGGTTGGAATAGCTCTGTAAGTATTACTATTCATATTACTGTTTAATAATTTGAAGTACTGTAAGCATCATTACGGTTTAAGTATGCTCTGTACTTGCCCTTAAAGGGATCCTGTACATCAGAAACTGTTCATGTTTACTATTTATGTCTACATATATTAATCGTCTTTTATTCTATTTACGTTGTCTTGATTTGACTAATAGACGTGAAGTAGAACTACTTAGACAAGCTTTAGTTGAGAACGGTACTGATTTATATAATTATCATGTCGAAACTCATAATGAATGGTGTGATTGTAGAGAGCATCAACGTTTGTTAAATTTGTTTAATATTATAATTAGATTTTTAGATATTTTACTTAATATTAATAATTTTTAAGACTCTTCTTCTCCTAAGCAAGTAAGTGGTATATAGGCTGGAAACTACTAACTGCTTGAGCCCTTCATTGGTGGAAGGTAGAGCGACCTGTAGCCACAACACCACGTACTACTGAAATAGTATTATATGTATAATCCTAAGAGTCCAGTTTATAGAAATAGGTTTGAGTATAATCAAGCACATAAAGAATCTAGAGTGTCTAAAAATAATTTAGAAATAATATTAGGAGTGGTCTGTCTAGCTGTCGTATTAGGAATATTAATTTTCTGTTTAAAAAGAAAAAATTAAAAGCGATCATTGCGTCGAAGTATTGGAATTTACTGATTATGCTTTGGTATGGTGGGATCAAGTGTTGATTAGTAGAAGGAGAAATTATGAGCAATTAATTGCAACCTGGGGTGAGATGAAGTCTATGATGAGAAGGAGATTTGTTCCTAGCCATTACTATAGAGAGCTACATCAGAGGTTACAAAGATTGACTCAAGGTTCTAAAAGTGTTGAAGATTATCATAAAGAAATGGAAATTGCTATGATTAGAGCAAATGTGGAGGAGGATAGAGAAGCCACCATGGCTAGATTCTTGAATGGGCTAAACAAGGAGATTGCTCATATTGTTGAGTTACATCACTATGTTGAGTTGGAGGATATGGTCCACATGGCTATGAAGGTAGAAAGGCAACTTAAAAGCAAGTCAAAATTTGGAGGAAATGCAGGTACTTCTTAATCTTGGAAGTCTAATTGGAAGAAGGAGGATAGGGAAAATGCTGTTAGCAAATATAAGAGAAATGAGGAAAAGGAATAAAAGGTGGAGAAGAAATTTGTAGGAAGTAAAGGAAAGGAGGTTGCAACTACTACCCGAAATAGAGATGTGAAGTGTTTTAGGTGTTTGGGCAGTGGACACATAGCTTCTCAATGCCCTAACAAGAGAGTCATGGTCATGAGAGAAAATGGTGAGATAGAAACGGGGGAGGAAATTGTTAGTGATTCCACATCTTCAGGGGAGGAGGACGCAGAGGTGGAATATGCTCCTGAAGGAAGTGCTCTAGTGATTATGAGAGCATTAAATACTCAATTAAAGGAGGACGTTGGTGATGAATTGCACAGAGAAACAATTTTCCATACAAGGTGTCTTATGCAAGACAAAGCTTGTAGCGTCATCATTGATGCTGCTGTATTAAATTTACTTTTTGCTGTTATAACCAGCTGTTACTAAAGTAGGGATATTTTTGTCTTTAGCTTTGAAGCCAAGAGGCTATAAATACAAGTGTGATGAGAGAGTGGAGGACACACTTTGAATATTAATGAGAGATTGTTTCTAAAGTGAGTAAATTGGCTGTTGCCTTTGTTCTTGTGAAGCTCATTAACTTGCTGAGATTATATCTTGCAAGGTTTAATGTGCATAATATTCTTGGTTTATTCATTCTCCATATGAATTAGGTCAAGAATCCCATTTCTGATATTTTCTTTGAATTACACAACAATCTGATTGTGCTGGTTCAAAGATTCAAATTCATACATCTTGATTTGGTGCTTTCCATATTGTTCATTTAATTCTTGAATGTGGGTTTAAAGTTACCAATTACTTGAAGGTTCACATCAGTTTTTGGTATCAGAGCAAAGGGACGTCCAAACAAGGTAGATTCTCTATTTGCTTCTTATTCTTTTTTTTTTTTTGTTACCTTTTTCATATTTGCTATTTGGCTCTCGTTCCATATTTGTTTCTTCTTCTTCATCTTGCATCTGGTTCTTTCTTGCTAAACCTTATTTTGCTTCTTATTGTGTTTCTGTTATTCACATTTTTGTTCATTGTATGCTTGACCGAAATTGGCTCTTGGGGTTTAGTATTACTTGTTTGTTTAAAAATTTGTTTTGTTGAGTTTGTCTTAAGGTTTTAGGTTAATCAAGCCAAAGCCATTATTCTAGCTATCCATCTTGCTTCCTTCATTTTGATATCAAGCATGAGAGATTATTTGGGTCATTGAGTTCGACTTACCTATTAGGCCTGAAAATTTACCAGCATTATTTGGGTGTGTTTAAGACGTTGGGTATAAATTTTGGGGGTTGTTCGATACTGTTTGCCCACTGAACCAAAATTTTGCGGCAGATGCGATCAAATTAAGTTCACATAGCAAATAGATCCAGAAATGCCTGAAAATTTACAGGGTGTTTATACCCCACCTCGGTAGTTCCCAAATTAAATTTCAGCTTAAAATTCAACCGTTTGTGCGGGGAACCAAAATTTTTATGCAGAATCGATCAAAATAAGTTCACATAGCAAATATACCCAGAAATTTCTGAAAATTTACCGGGTGTTTATACCCCATATCAGTAGTTCCCAAATTAAATTTCAGCTTAAAATTCATCCGTTTGTGCGGGGAACCAAAATTTTGCGGCGGACACTATCAAATTAAGTTCACATAGTAAATCAGCCCAGAACCTGAAAATTTACAGGTTGTTTGTGCCACATTTGAGCTATTCTCAAATTAAATTTCAGCTGAAAATTTAATCGTTTGTGCGGGGAACCAAAATTTCGCGGCAGACACGATTACATTTGATTTACATAGTAAGTCTTTCAAGAAAAGCCTAAAATTCTAGCTGCAATTAGTCAGTATTGGGTTGGCATTTGCCTACTCAATTTCAGATCAAAATGCACTCGTTTGCTTGGTGATCCTAAATTTATGCAATTCTTGGTGTATTGTGTGAACTGCTGGTAATTGCGATAAGTTGGTGGCAAACTTGGATATTTAAGCTTGATATCACTTCTTTAGGTTGTCACTTTTCCAGCTTATTACTCTTTTATTTTGGTGTCTTCTTTCTTGATTGCTTATTGCATTACATTTCCATGCTTGAGCTTTTCTTTTCTTGACTTCTTGTGTCACATTATTGCTTTCTTGATTACTCGTTTTGATCCATCTCGTTCAAGAATTTTATTGTATGTTAAATTTTTGTGAGTACAGTCCTGGTTTGAGTTACTTGAGTTTGATAAGAACTTGTGGACATAGCCAAGAGAGGTAAAAGGCACAGAGTGGTGAGTTCATAAGAGAAAAGCCTTATTGAGTTAAACACGAGTGGAGTGTCCCCTGTTGAGTGTAAACACGTAAGGGAGTGAGTGAGGTGTTTTCTTTACACTAACCATTTTCTTGCAGGTCTGAAAACATGTCTAGAAGGGGTGATGGTAGTGAGGGGGAAGGTGAAAATCCATTCTACATGCAGGCTGTCAGACAACAATTTGAAAGAATGAATGTTGTGTGCAATGGAATCATAGATAGGTTGGAAAGATTGGAGCAAAGAGATAGGCAAAATGAGAGAAGGCCAAATAGGAGGGATCTTGTACCTCCCGTAGTTGAATCTGATGAAGATGAGGTTGATAACTATGATTTTGAGGTTGAAAGACCTAGGAGGGGTAGGTATGAGAGAAGAGCTGAAGATAGGAGGAATAGGGATAGGAGGATAAGAAGAGAGGAAAGAGAGAGGAATAGGGTAGATGACAATGTCAAAAGTATTAAAATGAGCATCCCTTCTTTCCAAGGGAAAAATGATCCGGATGTGTATCTAGAATGGGAAAGGAAGGTAGAAGCTGTGTTTGATTGTCATCACTATTCAGAGGAGAAGAAAGTAAAGTTAGCAGTAGTAGAATTTACTGATTATGCTTTGGTATGGTGGGATCAAGTGTTGATTAGTAGAAGGAGAAATTATGAGCAATCAATTGCAACCTGGGGTGAGATGAAGTCTATGATGAGAAGGAGATTTGTTCCTAGCCATTACTATAGAGAGCTACATCAGAGGTTACAAAGATTGACTCAAGGTTCTAAATGTGTTGAAGATTATCATAAAGAAATGGAAATTGCTATGATTAGAGCAAATGTGGAGGAGGATAGAGAAGCCACCATGGCTAGATTCTTGAATGGGCTAAACAAGGAGATTGCTCATATTGTTGAGTTACATCACTATGTTGAGTTGGAGGACATGGTCCACATGGCTATGAAGGTAGAAAGGCAACTTAAAAGCAAGTCAAAATTTGGAGGAAATGCAGGTACTTCTTAATCTTGGAAGTCTAATTGGAAGAAGGAGGATAGGGAAAATGCTGTTAGCAAATATAAGAGAAATGAGGAAAAGGAATAAAAGGTGGAGAAGAAATTTGTAGGAAGTAAAGGAAAGGAGGTTGCAACTACTACCCGAAATAGAGATGTGAAGTGTTTTAGGTGTTTGGGCAGTGGACACATAGCTTCTCAATGCCCTAACAAGAGAGTCATGGTCATGAGAGAAAATGGTGAGATAGAAACGGGGGAGGAAATTGTTAGTGATTCCACATCTTCAGGAGGAGGACGCAGAGGTGGAATATGCTGCTGAAGGAAGTGCTCTAGTGATTATGAGAGCATTAAATACTCAATTAAAGGAGGACGTTGGTGATGAATTGCACAGAGAAACAATTTTCCATACAAGGTGTCTTATCCAAGACAAAGCTTGTAGCGTCATCATTGATGCTGCTGTATTAAATTTACTGTTTGCTGTTATAACCAGCTGTTACTAAAGTAGGGATATTTTTGTCTTTAGCTTTGAAGCCAAGAGGCTATAAATACAAGTGTGATGAGAGAGTGGAGGACACACTTTGAATATTAATGAGAGATTGTTTCTAAAGTGAGTAAATTGGCTGTTGCCTTTGTTCTTGTGAAGCTCATTAACTTGCTGAGATTCTATCTTGCAAGGTTTAATGTGCATAATATTCTTGGTTTATTCATTCTCCATATGAATTAGGTCAAGAATCCCATTTCTGATATTTTCTTTGAATTACACAACAATCTGATTGTGCTGGTTCAAAGATTCAAATTCATACATCTTGATTTGGTGCTTTCCATATTGTTCATTTAATTCTTGAATGTGGGTTTCCAAGTTACCAATTACTTGAAGGTTCACATCAGTTTTTGGTATCAGAGCAAAGGGACGTCCAAACAAGGTAGATTCTCTATTTGCTTCTTATTCTTTTTTTTTTTTTTGTTACCTTTTTAATATTTGCTATTTGGCTCTCGTTCAATATTTGTTTCTTCTTCTTCATCTTGCATCTGGTTCTTTCTTGCTAAACCTTATTTTGATTCTTATTGTGTTTCTGTTATTCACATTTTTGTTCATTGTATGCTTGACCGAAATTGGCTCTTGGGGTTTAGTATGACTTGTTTGTTTAAAAATTTGTTTTGTTGAGTTTGTCTTAAGGTTTTAGGTTAATCAAGCCAAAGCCATTATTCTAGCTATCCATCTTGCTTCCTTCATTTTGATATCAAGCATGAGAGATTATTTGGGTCATTGAGTTCGACTTACCTATTAGGCCTGAAAATTTACCAGCATTATTTGGGTGTGTTTAAGACGTTGGGTATAAATTTTGGGGGTTGTTCGATACTGTTTGCCCACTGAACCAAAATTTTGCGGCAGATGCGATCAAATTAAGTTCACATAGCAAATAGATCCAGAAATGCCTGAAAATTTACAGGGTGTTTATACCCCACCTCGGTAGTTCCCAAATTAAATTTCAGCTTAAAATTCAACCGTTTGTGCGGGGAACCAAAATTTTTGCGGCAGAATCGATCAAAATAAGTTCACATAGCAAATATACCCAGAAATTTCTGAAAATTTACCGGGTGTTTATACCCCATATCAGTAGTTCCCAAATTAAATTTCAGCTTAAAATTCATCCGTTTGTGCGGGGAACCAAAATTTTGCGCGGACACGATCAAATTAAGTTCACATAGTAAATCAGCCCAGAACCTGAAAATTTACAGGTTGTTTGTGCCACATTTGAGCTATTCTCAAATTAAATTTCAGCTGAAAATTTAATCGTTTGTGCGGGGAACCAAAATTTCGCGGCAGACACGATTACATTTGATTTACATAGTAAGTCTTTCAAGAAAAGCCTAAAATTCTAGCTGCAATTAGTCAGTATTGGGTTGGCATTTGCCTACTCAATTTCAGATCAAAATGCACTCGTTTGCTTGGTGATCCTAAATTTATGCAATTCTTGGTGTATTGTGTGAACTGCTGGTAATTGCGATAAGTTGGTGGCAAACTTGGATATTTAAGCTTGATATCACTTCTTTAGGTTGTCACTTTTCCAGCTTATTACTCTTTTATTTTGGTGTCTTCTTTCTTGATTGCTTATTGCATTACATTTCCATGCTTGAGCTTTTCTTTTCTTGACTTCTTGTGTCACATTATTGCTTTCTTGATTACTCGTTTTGATCCATCTCGTTCAAGAATTTTATTGTATGTTAAATTTTTGTGAGTACAGTCCTGGTTTGAGTTACTTGAGTTTGATAAGAACTTGTGGACATAGCCAAGAGAGGTAAAAGGCACAGAGTGGTGAGTTCATAAGAGAAAAAGCCTTGTTGAGTTAAATACGAGTGGAGTGTCCCCTGTTGAGTATAAACACGTAAGGGAGTGAGTGAGGTGTTTTCTTTACACTAACCATTTTCTTACAGGTCTGAAAACATGTCTAGAAGGGGTGATGGTAGTGAGGGGGAAAGTGAAAATCCATTCTACATGCAGGCTGTCAGACAACAATTTGAAAGAATGAATGTTGTGTGCAATGGAATCATAGATAGGTTGGAAAGATTGGAGCAAAGAGATAGGCAAAATGAGAGAAGGCCAAATAGGAGGGATCTTGTACCTCCAGTAGTTGAATCTGATGAAGATGAGGTTGATAACTATGATTTTGAGGTTGAAAGACCTAGGAGGGGTAGGTATGAGAGAAGAGCTGAAGATAGGAGGAATAGGGATAGGAGGATAAGAAGAGAGGAAAGAGAGAGGAATAGGGTAGATGACAATGTCAAAAGTATTAAAATGAGCATCCCTTCTTTCCAAGGGAAAAATGATCCGGATGTGTATCTAGAATGGGAAAGGAAGGTAGAAGCTGTGTTTGATTGTCATCACTATTCAGAGGAGAAGAAAGTAAAGTTAGCAGTAGTAGAATTTACTGATTATGCTTTGGTATGGTGGGATCAAGTGTTGATTAGTAGAAGGAGAAATTATGAGCAATCAATTGCAACCTGGGGTGAGATGAAGTCTATGATGAGAAGGAGATTTGTTCCTAGCCATTACTATAGAGAGCTACATCAGAGGTTACAAAGATTGACTCAAGGTTCTAAATGTGTTGAAGATTATCATAAAGAAATGGAAATTGCTATGATTAGAGCAAATGTGGAGGAGGATAGAGAAGCCACCATGGCTAGATTCTTGAATGGGCTAAACAAGGAGATTGCTCATATTGTTGAGTTACATCACTATGTTGAGTTGGAGGACATGGTCCACATGGCTATGAAGGTAGAAAGGCAACTTAAAAGCAAGTCAAAATTTGGAGGAAATGCAGGTACTTCTTAATCTTGGAAGTCTAATTGGAAGAAGGAGGATAGGGAAAATGCTGTTAGCAAATATAAGAGAAATGAGGAAAAGGAATAAAAGGTGGAGAAGAAATTTGTAGGAAGTAAAGGAAAGGAGGTTGCAACTACTACCCGAAATAGAGATGTGAAGTGTTTTAGGTGTTTGGGCAGTGGACACATAGCTTCTCAATGCCCTAACAAGAGAGTCATGGTCATGAGAGAAAATGGTGTGATTTAAAGGGGGGAGGAATTTGTTTGTGATTCCACATCTTCAGGGGAGGAGGACGCAGAGGTGGAATATGCTGCTGAAGGAAGTGCTCTAGTGATTATGAGAGCATTAAATACTCAATTAAAGGAGGACGTTGGTGATGAATTGCACAGAGAAACAATTTTCCATACAAGGTGTCTTATCCAAGACAAAGCTTGTAGCGTCATCATTGATGCTGCTGTATTAAATTTACTTTTTGCTGTTATAACCAGCTGTTACTAAAGTAGGGATATTTTTGTCTTTAGCTTTGAAGCCAAGAGGCTATAAATACAAGTGTGATGAGAGAGTGGAGGACACACTTTGAATATTAATGAGAGATTGTTTCTAAAGTGAGTAAATTGGCTGTTGCCTTTGTTCTTGTGAAGCTCATTAACTTGCTGAGATTCTATCTTGCAAGGTTTAATGTGCATAATATTCTTGGTTTATTCATTCTCCATATGAATTAGGTCAAGAATCCCATTTCTGATATTTTCTTTGAATTACACAACAATCTGATTGTGCTGGTTCAAAGATTCAAATTCATACATCTTGATTTGGTGCTTTCCATATTGTTCATTTAATTCTTGAATGTGGGTTTCCAAGTTACCAATTACTTGAAGGTTCACATCAGTTTTTGGTATCAGAGCAAAGGGACGTCCAAACAAGGTAGATTCTCTATTTGCTTCTTATTCTTTTTTTTTTTTTTGTTACCTTTTTCATATTTGCTATTTGGCTCTCGTTCCATATTTGTTTCTTCTTCTTCATCTTGCATCTGGTTCTTTCTTGCTAAACCTTATTTTGATTCTTATTGTGTTTCTGTTATTCACATTTTTGTTCATTGTATGCTTGACCGAAATTGGCTCTTGGGGTTTAGTATGACTTGTTTGTTTAAAAATTTGTTTTGTTGAGTTTGTCTTAAGGTTTTAGGTTAATCAAGCCAAAGCCATTATTCTAGCTATCCATCTTGCTTCCTTCATTTTGATATCAAGCATGAGAGATTATTTGGGTCATTGAGTTCGACTTACCTATTAGGCCTGAAAATTTACCAGCATTATTTGGGTGTGTTTAAGACGTTGGGTATAAATTTTGGGGGTTGTTCGATACTGTTTGCCCACTGAACCAAAATTTTGCGGCAGATGCGATCAAATTAAGTTCACATAGCAAATAGATCCAGAAATGCCTGAAAATTTACAGGGTGTTTATACCCCACCTCGGTAGTTCCCAAATTAAATTTCAGCTTAAAATTCAACCGTTTGTGCGGGGAACCAAAATTTTTGCGGCAGAATCGATCAAAATAAGTTCACATAGCAAATATACCCAGAAATTTCTGAAAATTTACCGGGTGTTTATACCCCATATCAGTAGTTCCCAAATTAAATTTCAGCTTAAAATTCATCCGTTTGTGCGGGGAACCAAAATTTTGCGGCGGACACGATCAAATTAAGTTCACATAGTAAATCAGCCCAGAACCTGAAAATTTACAGGTTGTTTGTGCCACATTTGAGCTATTCTCAAATTAAATTTCAGCTGAAAATTTAATCGTTTGTGCGGGGAACCAAAATTTCGCGGCAGACACGATTACATTTGATTTACATAGTAAGTCTTTCAAGAAAAGCCTAAAATTCTAGCTGCAATTAGTCAGTATTGGGTTGGCATTTGCCTACTCAATTTCAGATCAAAATGCACTCGTTTGCTTGGTGATCCTAAATTTATGCAATTCTTGGTGTATTGTGTGAACTGCTGGTAATTGCGATAAGTTGGTGGCAAACTTGGATATTTAAGCTTGATATCACTTCTTTAGGTTGTCACTTTTCCAGCTTATTACTCTTTTATTTTGGTGTCTTCTTTCTTGATTGCTTATTGCATTACATTTCCATGCTTGAGCTTTTCTTTTCTTGACTTCTTGTGTCACATTATTGCTTTCTTGATTACTCGTTTTGATCCATCTCATTCAAGAATTTTATTGTATGTTAAATTTTTGTGAGTACAGTCCTGGTTTGAGTTACTTGAGTTTGATAAGAACTTGTGGACATAGCCAAGAGAGGTAAAAGGCACAGAGTGGTGAGTTCATAAGAGGGGAAAAGCCTTGTTGAGTTAAACACGAGTGGAGTGTCCCCTGTTGAGTGTAAACACGTAAGGGAGTGAGTGAGGTGTTTTCTTTACACTAACCATTTTCTTGCAGATCTGAAAAACATGTCTAGAAGGGGTGATGGTAGTGAGGGGGAAAGTGAAAATCCATTCTACATGCAGGCTGTCAGACAACAATTTGAAAGAATGAATGTTGTGTGCAATGGAATCATAGATAGGTTGGAAAGATTGGAGCAAAGAGATAGGCAAAATGAGAGAAGGCCAAATAGGAGGGATCTTGTACCTCCCGTAGTTGAATCTGATGAAGATGAGGTTGATAACTATGATTTTGAGGTTGAAAGACCTAGGAGGGGTAGGTATGAGAGAAGAGCTGAAAATAGGAGGAATAGGGATAGGAGGATAAGAAGAGAGGAAAGAGAGAGGAATAGGGTTGATGAGCACTCCTAGGATGCCAAGAAACACAACATCTAAATATTGGAACCAAGATCTTTAATCATCCAAACAAGGCAGAATTTCAGATTGAAAACCCAAGTGTCAATACACAAATAGTAACAAGCTAAAGCATATTGATCATCTAAATAAGACTAGCAAGGGGTTCATGCTGCTAGAATCCAAGTTCTTTCAAGAAACATGGAAGAAACATAGAAGAAACTCAAGCTCCAGCAATGGAGTTCTCTCCCTAATACTCACACTTAAACTAGAAAAATGAAGGTTGCCCATACAATCTGAATATCTTGGGTTATATATAGCATCTCTAAAACCCTAAAAGTGTGCCAACATGGCTAAAAAGACAAAAATAAAAGGCTCCTCAATCAGATGGGGCGTTTCCATAGGGGGGGGGACCATTTGGGACCACTTGCTTTATGGCAGCCCTTTATGTAGTGGGGACCATAAGTTGGCAGCAACACTTTAGGTGGTAGCAGCCTTTTTTAATGTAGTGGGGACCAACAACAGGGATCAGCACATGGCAAATCCAAATAAGCATAAGAAGCTCCTCCAATCCACTTGGCCAAATGGTCTTGTGCCAAGTCATGCTGATGTGGCGAAGTCACGCTGATGTGGCGCCACTTGTCAAGTCTCCCATGCCAACTTGTGTGAGAATGATCCACCTAGATTCCAACAATATGCAAGAAAGTCCAACATGGCAATTTTGATCCCCCTTGTGCTCACAATGCTCCAACACCAATGCTTGCAGCTCTCTAGCTCTGGCTCTGGTGATGGGTCCTCTAAATAATGGCATAGGCACTGGTGCTTCTTCATCATCCCCTCCTCCTTTGAAAGAATTCGTCCTCGAATTTGGTCCTGCATCAATGCAAGGGGAAAGATCAGTAATGTTAAAAGAATTGCTAACACCATACTCACCAGGTAAATCAATCTTGTATGCATTGTTGTTGATCCTTTCTAGCACTTTGAATGGACCATCACACCTTGGCTGTAATTTCGACTTTCTTAGGTTTGGAAACCGCTCTTTCCTTAAATGCACCCAAACAAAGTCACCTGGTTCAAACACAAGAGGCTTTCGGCCTTTATTAGCATGAGTAGCATATTGTGCATTTTTCTTTTCAATTTGTAACCTAGCTTGCTCATGCAATTTCCTAACCAAATCTGCTTTCTTTTTACCATCAAGACTATTAATATGATCAACAGGTAAAGGCAACAAGTCTAATGGTGTCAATGGATTAAAACCATACACAATCTGAAATGGTGAAAATCCGGTAGAAGAATGCACTACTCTGTTATAAGCAAACTCAACAAAAGGAATGCAATCTTCCCAAGATTTCAAATTTTGTTTAACCATCACACGCAATAAAGTAGTTAAGCTTCTATTCACTACTTCTGTTTGTCCATCAGTCTGGGGATGACAAGTAGTTGAGAACAACAGTTTAGTACCTAACTTACCCCACAACACCCTCCAAAAGTGACTTAGGAACTTAACATCTCTATCACTTACTATAGTCCTAGGTATACCATGTAACCTGACTATCTCCTTAAAGAACAAATTGGCTATGTATGTGGCATCATCTGTTTTGTGACACGGTATGAAGTGTGCCATCTTAGAAAATCTATCAACAACCACAAATATAGAATCATGACCTCTCCTAGACCTAGGCAAACCCAAAAAAAAATCCATTGAAATATCAGTCCAAGGTTCCTTAGGAACAGGCAAGGGTGTGTAAAGACCATTTGGCATTACTCTAGACTTTGCTTTCTTACATTCAACACACCTAGAACACATTCGATCAACATCTTTCCTCATATGTGGCCAAAAGAAGTGTTCTTGCAATATGTTTAAAGTCTTAGCAACACCAAAATGTCCCATCAAACCACCACTATGTGACTCCAAAACAAGCAAGTCTCGCATAGAGCATTTAGGCACACACAATTTATTCTCCTTAAACAAGTATCCATCATGCCTATAAAATTTCTGAAATGCACTTTTCTCACAAGCAGCATATACATTACAAAAATCTGCATCATCAACATACAATTCTTTCATGAACTCAAAACCAAGCAATTTAGCATCAAGTGTAGACAAAAGTGCATGTCTCCTAGAAAGTGCATCAGCTACAACATTCTCTTTTCCTTGCTTGTATTTAATCACATATGGAAATGACTCCAAAAATTCAATCCACTTAGCATGCCTTCTACTCAACTTATTTTGACTCTTAATATGCTTCAATGATTCATGATCTGAATGTATGACAAACTCTTTAGGCCACAAATAATGTTGCCAAGTTTCCAAGGCCCTAACTAATGCATACATCTCCTTATCATAAGTAGAGTAATTCAAGGCAGCTCCATGCAATTTCTCACTAAAATATGCTATTGGTCGTTTCTCTTGCATGAGAACAGCACCAATTCCTACACCACTTGCGTCACATTCAATCTCAAAAGTTTTATCAAAATCTGGCAAGCTCAACAAGGGTGCAGAACACAATCTATCTTTAAGTTCAGAAAATGCATGTTCATGTTTCTTTTTCCACTCAAATGCAACATTCTTTTTCACCAATTCATTCAAAGGAGCAGCAATTGTACTAAAATTAGGCACAAATCGCCTATAGAAACTAGCCAATCCATGGAAACTCCTAACCTCAGACACATTCTTAGGATTTGGCCAATCTCTAATGGCTTTGATTTTCTCTTCATCAACCTGTACACCTTTACTACTTACAACAAAACCAAGAAAAACAACCTTATCCAAGCAAAATGAACACTTTTTCGCATTCGCATACAAATTCTCATTTCTCAACACATCAAAAACAAGTCTCTAGTGATGCAAATGCTCGTCTATGTTACTGCTGTAAATCAAAATGTCATCAAAATACACAACAACAAACTTTCCAATGAAATTCCTCAACACATGATTCATCAAACGCATAAAAGTGCTAGGAGCATTTGTGAGCCCAAATGGCATCACCATCCATTCATACAACCCATATTTAGTTTTGAAAGCAGTTTTCCACTCATCACCAATTTTCATTCTTATTTGGTGGTAACCACTTTTCAAATCTATCTTAGAAAACACACTTGCACCATGCAACTCATCAAGCATATCATCAAGGCGAGGGATTGGGTGTCTATACTTTACAGTGATTTTATTGATGGCTCTGCAATCCACACACATGCGATAACTCCCATCCTTCTTAGGCACTAGCAACACAGGTACAGCACATGGGCTCATGCTCTCCCTAACATAGCCCTTCTCCATAAGCTCCTCCACTTGCCTTTGTAACTCCTTTGTTTCTTTAGGATTTGTTCTATATGCTGGTCTATTCGGTATTTGTGCTCCAGGTACCAAGTCGATCTGGTGCTCAATCCCTCTGATAGGTGGCAATCCTGGTGGCAACTCATTCGGGAAGACATCTTCATATTTCTGTATAAGAGACAAAGCATCACTAGGCAAATGTGAATCAAGGTCAGTAACACATAAATTAACCTCCTTGTACATAAGTACACAAAGAGGTCTTCCTGAATGTAAAGCCTCTCTAACTTCTCTTTCCTTCACATACAAACTCATTCTTTTCTCTCCACTCTCCTTTTGCCCCGAGCTTTCCTTTTTCTCATTTGTTCTCATTTTCTTTTCTTTTGTTTCTCTTTTTCTCTCTTTTTCTTCTCTCTTCTCTTTCTTTTCACTCTCATCCAGCTCGGCCTCTCTAAGTTTTTCTCTCCAAGTTTCTTTCTTTTCTTCAATGGATCTAAGAATCCTCATTTGATCTTCATGCACTTGACCTGGTGTCATAGGAAGCAATGAGTATGTTCGACCTTCCTTAGTGACCGTGTACCTGTTCTTCCTACCATCATGCACAACACTTCTATCATACTGCCATGGACGGCCCAACAAAAGATGCGTAGCAACCATAGGCACAACATCACAAAGTACCTCATCATTATACTTGCCAATGGTGAATGGCACAACCACCTGTTTTGTAACCCTCAACTTCCCACAATCATTCAACCATTGCAAGCCATATGGTTTTGGATGTGTAGTAGTAGGCAAACCCAACTTGTCTACCAAGAGTGAACTAGCCACATTGCAACAGCTCCCACCATCTACAATCACACTACACAACTTGTCATTCACCAAGCACCTAGTATGGAAGATGTTCTCCCTTTGCATTTCATCACCACACTCCATACTCACTTGTGCACTTAGTGTGCGCATGGTGACAAGGATATTGCCATCCATAGGTGGCTGATCTCCCTCATCGTAGCAATCATCCTCATGCTCATCAACATTATCAGATTCTTCCTCCCTTTCCTCTTCACTTTCTAACTCTCCATTTTCCCTAACAACCATCACTCTTTTATTTGGACATTGTGAGGCATAATGTCCATTTCCCAAACACTTAAAACACTTCAATTCTCTAGTCCTAGTAGGAACTCCCTTGTTCTTCTCCTCTACTTTCTCCTTTCCTTTCCATTCTTCTTTCTTGAATTTGGGAACTTCTTTCTCCACCCTTGAAGGAGCAGACCAATTCGACTTCCAATTACTCCTAGGAGCTGAATGGTTGGCTGGTGCATATCTAGCCACATTCTTCCTTTTTAGTTGCTTCTCCACTTTAAGTGCCATTTGTAGCATATCCTCCACCTCCACACAAGGTTGCAGCTCCACAATATTAGCAATTGCAGGATTTAACCCATTCAAAAAGCGAACCATTGTAGCTTCCCGATCCTCCTCAACATCAGCTCTAATCAACGCTATCTCCATGGCCTTGTAGTATTCTTCGACACTTTTAGTACCTTGATTGAGTTTTTGTAACCTTTGAAGCAGCTCTCTGTGGTAGTAAGGTGGCACAAACCTGTTTCGCAAGATTCCCTTCATTTCGTCCCATGTCTCCACGGTTCGTTGCCCATTTCTCCTCCTCCTACTCAACAACTGATCCCACCATACAATTGCATACTCTTTGAATTCTACAGCTGCTAACTTCACTTTCTTTTCTTCAGAATAATGGTGGCACTCAAAAATCAACTCCACCTGTCTCTCCCACTCCAAATAAACTTCTGGATTATCCTTCCCATGAAAAGGTGGAAATTGCATCTTTATACTAGCTAAATTCCCATCAACTCTCTCCTCATTTCCATCTCTATCCCAATGATCACCGAGCCTAAAATTTCTGCCACCCCTTCTTACACTAGGCCCTCTACCCCTAGGTGGTCTATGCCCTCTTCCACCATAATGGTAGTTCCCATAGTCATAAGCTTCATCATACTCATCATCATTCCATTCAGCTTCTTCATACCCTTCATTCCTATGTTCTGCCCGAAATCTACCTTCATTTCTATTATGATTTCCCACATTTGCTCCCCCATCATTCCTCCTATTTCTATCTTCTCTGTCCCTTCTCATCTCTTCCATAAACCTGGTCATCTCATTTCTCATTCCCCTCAATACATCCAATTCATCTCTAAAGTCATTCATTTGCACATTCATCCTTTCAAAGCTTTGTGCTACAGATTCTTTAAAAATTCGATCATCAGGAAACTCCCTTTTTTCTTCATTACCTCCACTACTACCACTTGTCTCTTGTAATTGAGACATGATTTGGCTGCAAGAAAACGAAGTTAGTAGAAATGGCTCACCCTCTCAAGTGTTTAGCTCAAGTGTTTTCGCACAAATTTCAGGCTCTTACCCTCTTTTGGCACTCACACACTCTTGCCTTTTACCACTCAAGAGTTTGCTTCCCTTGTTCCTTTGGGAACTAAAATTCAAAATAATCAACAAATGAAACTGGAAGAAACGAAATTGCAATAACCAGAGAGTGTGACACTAGAGCCAAAGAAATGGAAGACGCCAAAGTAGAAGCAAATGTGAACGAAATGGTATGATTTTTGAAAACTGTATGAGAGAAAACCCAACAGAATGATATCAAGCTCAAACTTCCAATTTCATAGCCAACTTTGCACAAATACCAGCAGTTCACACAATTAACAAAAAATATGCAACAATTTTGGTTCACCACACAAACGAATATATTTTGATCTGAAATTTGGTAGACATAGGCATCCCAATACTGACTAACTACTGGTAAAATTTCAGGAGTTTCTGGATGAGTTTACTAGGTGAACGAAATTTGACTAGGTCTGCTGCAAAATTTTGGTTCGGTAGGCAAACAATGTCACAAAACCCTGAAAATTGACACAAAAGCTACTGAGATGGAGTATAATCAGCCTGCAAAATTTCGGAGCTTTCTGGGTTGGTTTGGTGTGTTAACTCAATTTGATCAGGTTTGCCGCAAATTTTGGTTCGATAGGCAAACAGTGGAATTTTCACATCAAATATGGCATGTGATGTGTCTAGTAATACCCAAAGTTGTTGGTAGATTATCAGGCTCAAATTCAATGTTTAACTCCACAATTCACAATTTCATCACTTATGTCAGCTTGTCAATTTTTTTTTTCAGCACAACACAACTCAGCTTACAATCCAATCTCCTTTTCTTTTTTTTTTTTATACTGATGCAAAGGATAAAAATTGCAGAATCAAATACTGATACCACTCAAGTATTTTGGCAATCCAAATCAAGCTCTACCCACTAGCACACAGGCACATCCCAAGCATTAATTACCCAATTTAACATACTCAGACTTGATATCATATAACTCAAGAGGCAAATAGCTAGTGTCAAAGATAGGTTTCAGCTTGATTAACTCTAATCCTACAGACAAACTCAAAGAAAACAAGATGAACAAGAGATTTAATCTAAGATTAAGCAAAATCCTACACTAAAATTAAGACTACCAAGTTTCAGCCAGCAAGAGTTCAAACAAAAAAAAAAAAAGAAGAAAAATCAGTACCCTAAAATGCAGATTTGATTTGGCTACAAAGAACAAGGTACTAGATGATGAAACTAATAGATAAAGGTCCTACAATGGCTGACTATTATAGTTAACCAAACAGAAAAGAAAAAGAAGTTTTAATGGATAAATACCTTGTTAGATGCCAAGGCTCTGATACCAAAATGATGAGCACTCCTAGGATGCCAAGAAACACAACATCTAAATATTGGAACCAAGATCTTTAATCATCCAAACAAGGCAGAATTTCAGATTGAAAACCCAAGTGTCAATACACAAATAGTAACAAGCTAAAGCATATTGATCATCAAAATAAGACTAGCAAGGGGTTCATGCTACTAGAATCCAAGTTCTTTCAAGAAACATGGAAGAAACATAGAAGAAACTCAAGCTCCAGCAATGGAGTTCTCTCCCTAATACTCACACTTAAACTAGAAAAATGAAGGTTGCCCATACAATCTGAATATCTTGGGTTATATATAGCATCTCTAAAACCCTAAAAGTGTGCCAACATGGCTAAAAAGACAAAAATAAAAGGCTCCTCAATCAGATGGGGCGTTTCCATAGGGGGGGGGACCATTTGGGACCACTTCCTTTCCCATTCCATAGGAGGATAAGAAGAGAGGAAAGAGAGAGGAATAGGGTAGATGACAATGTCAAAAGTATTAAAATGAGCATCCCTTCTTTCCAAGGGAAAAATGATCCGGATGTGTATCTAGAATGGGAAAGGAAGGTAGAAGCTGTGTTTGATTGTCATCACTATTCAGAGGAGAAGAAAGTAAAGTTAGCAGTAGTAGAATTTACTGATTATGCTTTGGTATGGTGGGATCAAGTGTTGATTAGTAGAAGGAGAAATTATGAGCAATCAATTGCAACCTGGGGTGAGATGAAGTCTATGATGAGAAGGAGATTTGTTCCTAGCCATTACTATAGAGAGCTACATCAGAGGTTACAAAGATTGACTCAAGGTTCTAAATGTGTTGAAGATTATCATAAAGAAATGGAAATTGCTATGATTAGAGCAAATGTGGAGGAGGATAGAGAAGCCACCATGGCTAGATTCTTGAATGGGCTAAACAAGGAGATTGCTCATATTGTTGAGTTACATCACTATGTTGAGTTGGAGGATATGGTCCACATGGCTATGAAGGTAGAAAGGCAACTTAAAAGCAAGTCAAAATTTGGAGGAAATGCAGGTACTTCTTAATCTTGGAAGTCTAATTGGAAGAAGGAGGATAGGGAAAATGCTGTTAGCAAATATAAGAGAAATGAGGAAAAGGAATAAAAGGTGGAGAAGAAATTTGTAGGAAGTAAAGGAAAGGAGGGTGCAACTACTACCGAAATAGAGATGTGAAGTGTTTTAGGTGTTTGGGCAGTGGACACATAGCTTCTCAATGCCCTAACAAGAGAGTCATGGTCATGAGAGAAAATGGTGAGAGAGAAACGGAGGAGGAAAGTGTTAGTGATTCCACATCTTTAGTGGAGGAGGACGCAGAGGTGGAATATGCTGCTGAAGGAAGTGCTCTAGTGATTATGAGAGCATTAAATACTCAATTAAAGGAGGGCGTTGGTGATGAATTGCACAGAGAAACAATTTTCCATACAAGGTGTCTTATCCAAGACAAAGCTTGTAGCGTCATCATTGATGCTGCTGTATTAAATTTACTTTTGCTGTTATAACCAGCTGTTACTAAAGTAGGGATATTTTTGTCTTTAGCTTTGAAGCCAAGAGGCTATAAATACAAGTGTGATGAGAGAGTGGAGGACACACTTTGAATATTAATGAGAGATTGTTTCTAAAGTGAGTAAATTGGCTGTTGCCTTTGTTCTTGTGAAGCTCATTAACTTGCTGAGATTCTATCTTGCAAGGTTTAATGTGCATAATATTCTTGGTTTATTCATTCTCCATATGAATTAGGTCAAGAATCCCATTTCTGATATTTTCTTTGAATTACACAACAATCTGATTGTGCTGGTTCAAAGATTCAAATTCATACATCTTGATTTGGTGCTTTCCATATTTTTCATATAATTCTTGAATGTGGGATATAAAGTAACAAAATAATAGAAGGTACACATCAGTTTTGGTATCAGATCAAAGGGACGTCCAAACAAGTTATATTCTCTATTTGCTTCTTATTATTTTTTTTTTTTTGTTACCTTTTTCATATTTGCTGTTTGGCTCTAGTTCCATATTTGTTTCTTCTTCTTCATCTTGCATCTGGTTCTTTCTTGCTAAACCTTATTTTGCTTCTTATTGTGTTTCTGTTATTCACATTTTTGTTCATTGTATGCTTGACCGAAATTGGCTCTTGGGGTTTAGTATGACTTGTTTGTTTAAAAATTTGTTTTGTTGAGTTTGTCTTAAGGTTTTAGGTTAATCAAGCCAAAGCCATTATTCTAGCTATCCATCTTGCTTCCTTCATTTTGATATCAAGCATGAGAGATTATTTGGGTCATTGAGTTCGACTTACCTATTAGGCCTGAAAATTTACCAGCATTATTTGGGTGTGTTTAAGACGTTGGGTATAAATTTTGGGGGTTGTTCGATACTGTTTGCCCACTGAACCAAAATTTTGCGGCGGATCCGATCAAATTAAGTTCACATAGCAAATAGATCCAGAAATGCCTGAAAATTTACAGGGTGTTTATACCCCACCTCGGTAGTTCCCAAATTAAATTTCAGCTTAAAATTCAACCGTTTGTGCGGGGAACCAAAATTTTTGCGGCAGAATCGATCAAAATAAGTTCACATAGCAAATATACCCAGAAATTTCTGAAAATTTACCGGGTGTTTATACCCCATATCAGTAGTTCCCAAATTAAATTTCAGCTTAAAATTCATCCGTTTGTGCGGGAAACCAAAATTTTGCGGCGGACACGATCAAATTAAGTTCACATAGTAAATCAGCCCAGAACCTGAAAATTTACAGGTTGTTTGTGCCACATTTGAGCTATTCTCAAATTAAATTTCAGCTGAATTCCATGAACACTGTAGTCCCTAACCTTAGGGAAAATACTACGAAACTCATCACCCCAAAAGGAACCACCACTTTCTTTGTCACAGACTTGCAGAAAGGAAACCTAGTGGTCCCTAAGTCCATAGCATGGGAACAGGTTAATTTACCTGATAGCTGGATTTTGGAAGAAGCAATTCCTCCTAAAAAGGAAGAATCTGAAGATGTGGAATCCATTATTGAAACAAATAATGGAACCGTAGCAATATCTTTTGCTAGGACTAGGTCCAGAAACTCATTCTCAGGAAGATCTGTAGTTTCAGAACCTATCAGACCTAGGACATCCTTATCAGGAATAGACCTAGATAGATTCAGCTCTATTGGAATCCATAGAACTGAAGAACAAATAGCCCAGCCTATTTATGGCCCAGAAAGCACAGTTGCAAGCCCAATAGAAACAGTAAGCCTTAAAAGGCCAGAAAGCCCAACTCCTTCAGATATGGGTTACGAAAAAGAAAGCGTTAGGACCCAGCAACCTAAAAGGATTATGGCCCTAACAACAGAAGAAAGCCCGTTTGAAAAATGGTTTCAAATAACTTTCAAACAAGATCAACAGCAAAAATTCTTAAAAGAATACAAATGGTATCAGGACAAAGGTGGAATAAAAAATTTCCAAGACTTTATGAAATTCAGATTAGAAATTCAAAGAAAGTCTTTCCCAGACTTTGAAGATCAGCAGTTCCTAGTCCCCCTAGAATCTGCCTATAAGAATTTCATAACTCCCAAAGGAAAAACCTTAAGAGGCGTTCATCCACCATTAACAGAGATATCTTATAAGGCATCAGAAAATCAGGAATTTGAGTGTTCTCCATTCTCAAGATCAGATAAGCAGGGTAATTATGCCAACCTTAGCTTATACACCATAGGTCAACAGTTGACCAGGGTAGAAACACAACTCCAGACCTTTAAATCAAGAGAATACAGACCAGAAAAAGGAGAAACCTCTAAATCAAGTTTAGAGAAAAAGGTTTTATTTAAACCTGTTGAAACAGATAAAACCCCTATTAAATTAGGTGGGAACTCAGAAATAGTAGATGAACTAACTAAAAGGTTAGCAGAATTAGGATTGGAAGCTAAGGATTCTAAAAAGAAAACTATAGCTCCACTAACTAAATCCTTGAATATACAAGAGGAATTAGAACAAAGGCTAAAAGCTTTAAGTATTGCTCCTTTAAGTCAAGGACAAGAAGAAACTGAAACTGAATCAGAAGATTCTTCTAATACAGAAGAACAAATTAACTCTCTAGAAGTTTTGTTTAAAGAACCTGAACCTCAACCTCTAGAAGTTAATAGACTAGTATACCCTAAACCTAGGGCAACAGTCGAAATGAAGCCTTATTATTCTAGGCCTTCACCAATTAATCTACAATTTGAAGATACTAGTTATAACTACGTACAATTTGATGGAACTTCAATTGTAGAATGGAACATAGATGGATTATCTGAATACCAGATTAAAAATACTATCCATTTTATGACCATGTATGCGTTTGCCGCTAAATCAAGAGGAAACAGTGAGCAGCAAATAGTCCACGCAATTACATGTGGATTTACAGGCCAACTTAAAGGTTGGTGGGATTTTTCCTTAACTGAAGAAGGAAAAAGACAAATTTACGATGCTGTTAAAACAGAACAATCAACAACAGGTCAAACTCAAGTCCCAGACTGTGTGTATACCTTATTGTGTACAATAGGATTACACTTCGTAGGAACCATGAGTATGTACCTAGATAGATCCCAGGAACAACTAATGAACCTTAGGTGTCCTGACCTATCTCATTTCAAATGGTATAAAGATACCTTCTTTTCCCTTATATTTGTCAGGGAAGACAATCAATATGATTTTTGGAAAGAAAAATTTCTTTCTGGATTGCCCTCGTTATTTGCTGAACGAGTCAAAAAACAAATAAGAGACAAACATGACAATACCTTGCCATACAATCAGTATACCTTTGGTGAATTAGCATCCGAAGTAGTCACTGCAGGGTTAACACTGTGCAATGAACTAAGACTTCAGCGCCAATTACACAAAGAACGAATCACGGGTAAAAGAATACTCGGTGATTTCTGTGAACAGTATGGTCTACCACCAGTAACTTTTCCTAATAAAGGCAAAGTTAAAAAACTGGGGAGAGAGAGTAAGAGAAGGTTTAAAAAACACAAAAACTTTTACCCTCGACAGGAAAAACGGTATAAAAAGCCTGTTAGGAATAAATCTGGAACATCTTCTAAAAGGAAGAAAAGAGTAACAAAAGAGACTAATGTAGTCTGTTACAAATGTGGAAAGTCTGGTCACTACGCTAACAAGTGTAGAGTCAAACAACAAATTCAAGCTTTAGAAATTAATGACAATCTTAAAGATTCATTAATTAAAATCCTCTTAAATGAGTCGGATTCAGAAAAAGATTTAGAAGTCAATGCGTTAGACTATACTTCTGAGGAATCTTCTACTGAGTTAGAACCAGAACAAGAAAAAATCTGTGATGGAAAATGTGATTATTACAAATCACTTTGTACCTTAAATGGTTTATGTGTCTTAACAAAAGAACAAAACTTGATGTTAGATCTTATAGATAAGATAGAAGATCAAGGAGAAAAAAGAGAAAAATTAGAAGAATATCTGAATCTGGTTAAGGATAAAAGTCCTTTAGAAAGAAAGATAGAAGAAAGAACAAATCCATATGAACTTAAAGAAGTTATGGAAAGAATGAAAAAAGCTAAAATGCCAAGAGAACCAACTCTAAAAGAGTTAAGACAAGAAGTAAATTCGATTAAATTCGAAATACAATTTTTAAAAGAAAAGATAGTCTTGCTAGAAGCAAAACAAGAATTTCCCTTAATAGTGGAACCAACAGAAGAAGAAGAAAAGCAGGAACCAGTAGAAATAAACAGTCTTCAGTATGTCAATCGTATAGATAGAGTAATCACTCATAAATGGCATACTAAAGTCACAATCATTGTTCAAAAGGAGTACTTATTTAGTACTATAGCCTTAATAGACTCAGGCGCAGATTTATGCTGTATAGATGAAGGACTTGTACCTTCAAAATACTTCTCTAAAACAGTCGAAGAATTACATACAGCAGATAGTTCTAAAATGGACATCAAATACAAATTATCTGATACGGTAGTTTGTAATCAAGGAATATGCTTTGAAATACCATTTATAATGGTAAAAGGGTTATCTCATCCAGTAATCCTAGGAAACCCATTCCTTCACATGTTATACCCAATTAAGTCAATTACCGAAAAGGGAATAACAACAGAAATAGAGGGAAGAGAGATTATTTTTGAATTTATCTCTTTACCTATTGAAAGGGAAATTGATGTGCTTAATAGTAACATCAAAAATAAAGAAAAATTTATTTATTCTCTTAAAAGGGAAATAGATTACAAAACAATAATAGAAAAGGTTAATGAACCTTTGATACAAGAAAAAATAAAGCAACTTCAAAATGAGATGGCTAATAGCATCTGTGCAGAAGTCCCTAATGCCTTTTGGGCTAGAAAAAGCCATGTGGTTAATCTACCATATGAGCCTGATTTTGAAGAAAGATTGATTCCCACTAAAGCCCGGCCCATTGCCATGGGACCAAGACATTTGGAGATCTGTAAAAAAGAAATTGCTGACCTCGAGTCAAAAGGGCTAATTAGAAAAAGTCAAAGCCCATGGAGTTGCCCAGCATTTTATGTTGAAAATGCCGCTGAACTAGAAAGAGGAGTACCTAGATTGGTAATCAATTATAAGCCTTTAAATAAGGCCCTTAGATGGATAAGATATCCATTGCCTAATAAAAGAGATCTATTAAATAGACTCTTTGAGGCCCAAATCTTTTCAAAGTTCGATATGAAGTCTGGATATTGGCAAATCCAGATAGCTGAAACAGATAGGTATAAAACTGCCTTTACTGTGCCATTTGGACATTACGAATGGAACGTAATGCCCTTTGGGCTTAAAAATGCCCCATCAGAATTTCAAAAAATTATGAATGAAATATTCAATGCTCTAGTGATTATGAGAGCATTAAATACTCAATTAAAGGAGGACGTTGGTGATGAATTGCACAGAGAAACAATTTTCCATACAAGGTGTCTTATCCAAGACAAAGCTTGTAGCGTCATCATTGATGCTGCTGTATTAAATTTACTTTTTGCTGTTATAACCAGCTGTTACTAAAGTAGGGATATTTTTGTCTTTAGCTTTGAAGCCAAGAGGCTATAAATACAAGTGTGATGAGAGAGTGGAGGACACACTTTGAATATTAATGAGAGATTGTTTCTAAAGTGAGTAAATTGGCTGTTGCCTTTGTTCTTGTGAAGCTCATTAACTTGCTGAGATTCTATCTTGCAAGGTTTAATGTGCATAATATTCTTGGTTTATTCATTCTCCATATGAATTAGGTCAAGAATCCCATTTCTGATATTTTCTTTGAATTACACAACAATCTGATTGTGCTGGTTCAAAGATTCAAATTCATACATCTTGATTTGGTGCTTTCCATATTGTTCATTTAATTCTTGAATGTGGGTTTCAAGTTACCAATTACTTGAAGGTTCACATCAGTTTTTGGTATCAGAGCAAAGGGACGTCCAAACAAGGTAGATTCTCTATTTGCTTCTTATTCTTTTTTTTTTTTTTGTTACCTTTTTCATATTTGCTATTTGGCTATCGTTCCATATTTGTTTCTTATTCTTCATCTTGCATCTGGTTCTTTCTTGCTAAACCTTATTTTGATTCTTATTGTGTTTCTGTTATTCACATTTTTGTTCATTGTATGCTTGACCGAAATTGGCTCTTGGGGTTTAGTATGACTTGTTTGTTTAAAAATTTGTTTTGTTGAGTTTGTCTTAAGGTTTTAGGTTAATCAAGCCAAAGCCATTATTCTAGCTATCCATCTTGCTTCCTTCATTTTGATATCAAGCATGAGAGATTATTTGGGTCATTGAGTTCGACTTACCTATTAGGCCTGAAAATTTACCAGCATTATTTGGGTGTGTTTAAGACGTTGGGTATAAATTTTGGGGGTTGTTCGATACTGTTTGCCCACTGAACCAAAATTTTGCGGCAGATGCGATCAAATTAAGTTCACATAGCAAATAGATCCAGAAATGCCTGAAAATTTACAGGGTGTTTATACCCCACCTCGGTAGTTCCCAAATTAAATTTCAGCTCAAAATTTAATCGTTTGTGTGGGGAACCAAAATTTCGCGGCAGAATCGATCAAAATAAGTTCACATAGCAAATATACCCAGAAATTTCTGAAAATTTACCGGGTGTTTATACCCCATATCAGTAGTTCCCAAATTAAATTTCAGCTTAAAATTCATCCGTTTGTGCGGGGAACCAAAATTTTGCGGCGGACACGATCAAATTAAGTTCACATAGTAAATCAGCCCAGAACCTGAAAATTTACAGGTTGTTTGTGCCACATTTGAGCTATTCTCAAATTAAATTTCAGCTGAAAATTTAATCGTTTGTGCGGGAACCAAAATTTCGCGCAGACACGATTACATTTGATTTACATAGTAAGTCTTTCAAGAAAAGCCTAAAATTCTAGCTGCAATTAGTCAGTATTGGGTTGGCATTTGCCTACTCAATTTCAGATCAAAATGCACTCGTTTGCTTGGTGATCCTAAATTTATGCAATTCTTGGTGTATTGTGTGAACTGCTGGTAATTGCGATAAGTTGGTGGCAAACTTGGATATTTAAGCTTGATATCACTTCTTTAGGTTGTCACTTTTCCAGCTTATTACTCTTTTATTTTGGTGTCTTCTTTCTTGATTGCTTATTGCATTACATTTCCATGCTTGAGCTTTTCTTTTCTTGACTTCTTGTGTCACATTATTGCTTTCTTGATTACTCGTTTTGATCCATCTCGTTCAAGAATTTTATTGTATGTTAAATTTTTGTGAGTACAGTCCTGGTTTGAGTTACTTGAGTTTGATAAGAACTTGTGGACATAGCCAAGAGAGGTAAAAGGCACAGAGTGGTGAGTTCATAAGAGGGGAAAAGCCTTGTTGAGTTAAACACGAGTGGAGTGTCCCCTGTTGAGTGTAAACACGTAAGGGAGTGAGTGAGGTGTTTTCTTTACACTAACCATTTTCTTGCAGATCTGAAAAACATGTCTAGAAGGGGTGATGGTAGTGAGGGGGAAAGTGAAAATCCATTCTACATGCAGGCTGTCAGACAACAATTTGAAAGAATGAATGTTGTGTGCAATGGAATCATAGATAGGTTGGAAAGATTGGAGCAAAGAGATAGGCAAAATGAGAGAAGGCCAAATAGGAGGGATCTTGTACCTCCAGTAGTTGAATCTGATGAAGATGAGGTTGATAACTATGATTTTGAGGTTGAAAGACCTAGGAGGGGTAGGTATGAGAGAAGAGCTGAAGATAGGAGGAATAGGGATAGGAGGATAAGAAGAGAGGAAAGAGAGAGGAATAGGGTAGATGACAATGTCAAAAGTATTAAAATGAGCATCCCTTCTTTCCAAGGGAAAATGATCCGGATGTGTATCTAGAATGGGAAAGGAAGGTAGAAGCTGTGTTTGATTGTCATCACTATTCAGAGGAGAAGAAAGTAAAGTTAGCAGTAGTAGAATTTACTGATTATGCTTTGGTATGGTGGGATCAAGTGTTGATTAGTAGAAGGAGAAATTATGAGCAATCAATTGCAACCTGGGGTGAGATGAAGTCTATGATGAGAAGGAGATTTGTTCCTAGCCATTACTATAGAGAGCTACATCAGAGGTTACAAAGATTGACTCAAGGTTCTAAATGTGTTGAAGATTATCATAAAGAAATGGAAATTGCTATGATTAGAGCAAATGTGGAGGAGGATAGAGAAGCCACCATGGCTAGATTCTTGAATGGGCTAAACAAGGAGATTGCTCATATTGTTGAGTTACATCACTATGTTGAGTTGGAGGACATGGTCCACATGGCTATGAAGGTAGAAAGGCAACTTAAAAGCAAGTCAAAATTTGGAGGAAATGCAGGTACTTCTTAATCTTGGAAGTCTAATTGGAAGAAGGAGGATAGGGAAAATGCTGTTAGCAAATATAAGAGAAATGAGGAAAAGGAATAAAAGGTGGAGAAGAAATTTGTAGGAAGTAAAGGAAAGGAGGTTGCAACTACTACCCGAAATAGAGATGTGAAGTGTTTTAGGTGTTTGGGCAGTGGACACATAGCTTCTCAATGCCCTAACAAGAGAGTCATGGTCATGAGAGAAAATGGTGAGATAGAAACGGGGGAGGAAATTGTTAGTGATTCCACATCTTCAGGGGAGGAGGACGCAGAGGTGGAATATGCTGCTGAAGGAAGTGCTCTAGTGATTATGAGAGCATTAAATACTCAATTAAAGGAGGACGTTGGTGATGAATTGCACAGAGAAACAATTTTCCATACAAGGTGTCTTATCCAAGACAAAGCTTGTAGCGTCATCATTGATGCTGCTGTATTAAATTTACTTTTTGCTGTTATAACCAGCTGTTACTAAAGTAGGGATATTTTTGTCTTTAGCTTTGAAGCCAAGAGGCTATAAATACAAGTGTGATGAGAGAGTGGAGGACACACTTTGAATATTAATGAGAGATTGTTTCTAAAGTGAGTAAATTGGCTGTTGCCTTTGTTCTTGTGAAGCTCATTAACTTGCTGAGATTCTATCTTGCAAGGTTTAATGTGCATAATATTCTTGGTTTATTCATTCTCCATATGAATTAGGTCAAGAATCCCATTTCTGATATTTTCTTTGAATTACACAACAATCTGATTGTGCTGGTTCAAAGATTCAAATTCATACATCTTGATTTGGTGCTTTCCATATTGTTCATTTAATTCTTGAATGTGGGTTTTCAAGTTACCAATTACTTGAAGGTTCACATCAGTTTTTGGTATCAGAGCAAAGGGACGTCCAAACAAGGTAGATTCTCTATTTGCTTCTTATTCTTTTTTTTTTTTTGTTACCTTTTTCATATTTGCTATTTGGCTCTCGTTCCATATTTGTTTCTTCTTCTTCATCTTGCATCTGGTTCTTTCTTGCTAAACCTTATTTTGCTTCTTATTGTGTTTCTGTTATTCACATTTTTGTTCATTGTATGCTTGACCGAAATTGGCTCTTGGGGTTTAGTATGACTTGTTTGTTTAAAAATTTGTTTTGTTGAGTTTGTCTTAAGGTTTTAGGTTAATCAAGCCAAAGCCATTATTCTAGCTATCCATCTTGCTTCCTTCATTTTGATATCAAGCATGAGAGATTATTTGGGTCATTGAGTTCGACTTACCTATTAGGCCTGAAAATTTACCAGCATTATTTGGGTGTGTTTAAGACGTTGGGTATAAATTTTGTGGGTTGTTCGATACTGTTTGCCCACTGAACCAAAATTTTGCGGCAGATCCGATCAAATTAAGTTCACATAGCAAATAGATCCAGAAATGCCTGAAAATTTACAGGGTGTTTATACCCCACCTCGGTAGTTCCCAAATTAAATTTCAGCTTAAAATTCAACCGTTTGTGCGGGGAACCAAAATTTTTGCGGCAGAATCGATCAAAATAAGTTCACATAGCAAATATACCCAGAAATTTCTGAAAATTTACCGGGTGTTTATACCCCATATCAGTAGTTCCCAAATTAAATTTCAGCTTAAAATTCATCCGTTTGTGCGGGGAACCAAAATTTTGCGGCGGACACGATCAAATTAAGTTCACATAGTAAATCAGCCCAGAACCTGAAAATTTACAGGTTGTTTGTGCCACATTTGAGCTATTCTCAAATTAAATTTCAGCTGAAAATTTAATCGTTTGTGCGGGGAACCAAAATTTCGCGGCAGACACGATTACATTTGATTTACATAGTATAGTCTTTCAAGAAAAGCCTAAAATTCTAGCTGCAATTAGTCAGTATTGGGTTGGCATTTGCCTACTCAATTTCAGATCAAAATGCACTCGTTTGCTTGGTGATCCTAAATTTATGCAATTCTTGGTGTATTGTGTGAACTGCTGGTAATTGCGATAAGTTGGTGGCAAACTTGGATATTTAAGCTTGATATCACTTCTTTAGGTTGTCACTTTTCCAGCTTATTACTCTTTTATTTTGGTGTCTTCTTTCTTGATTGCTTATTGCATTACATTTCCATGCTTGAGCTTTTCTTTTCTTGACTTCTTGTGTCACATTATTGCTTTCTTGATTACTCGTTTTGATCCATCTCGTTCAAGAATTTTATTGTATGTTAAATTTTTGTGAGTACAGTCCTGGTTTGAGTTACTTGAGTTTGATAAGAACTTGTGGACATAGCCAAGAGAGGTAAAAGGCACAGAGTGGTGAGTTCATAAGAGGGGAAAAGCCTTGTTGAGTTAAACACGAGTGGAGTGTCCCCTGTTGAGTGTAAACACGTAAGGGAGTGAGTGAGGTGTTTTCTTTACACTAACCATTTTCTTGCAGGTCTGAAAACATGTCTAGAAGGGGTGATGGTAGTGAGGGGGAAGGTGAAAATCCATTCTACATGCAGGCTGTCAGACAACAATTTGAAAGAATGAATGTTGTGTGCAATGGAATCATAGATAGGTTGGAAAGATTGGAGCAAAGAGATAGGCAAAATGAGAGAAGGCCAAATAGGAGGGATCTTGTACCTCCCGTAGTTGAATCTGATGAAGATGAGGTTGATAACTATGATTTTGAGGTTGAAAGACCTAGGAGGGGTAGGTATGAGAGAAGAGCTGAAGATAGGAGGAATGGGGATAGGAGGATAAGAAGAGAGGAAAGAGAGAGGAATAGGGTAGATGACAATGTCAAAAGTATTAAAATGAGCATCCCTTCTTTCCAAGGGAAAAATGATCCGGATGTGTATCTAGAATGGGAAAGGAAGGTAGAAGCTGTGTTTGATTGTCATCACTATTCAGAGGAGAAGAAAGTAAAGTTAGCAGTAGTAGAATTTACTGATTATGCTTTGGTATGGTGGGATCAAGTGTTGATTAGTAGAAGGAGAAATTATGAGCAATCAATTGCAACCTGGGGTGAGATGAAGTCTATGATGAGAAGGAGATTTGTTCCTAGCCATTACTATAGAGAGCTACATCAGAGGTTACAAAGATTGACTCAAGGTTCTAAATGTGTTGAAGATTATCATAAAGAAATGGAAATTGCTATGATTAGAGCAAATGTGGAGGAGGATAGAGAAGCCACCATGGCTAGATTCTTGAATGGGCTAAACAAGGAGATTGCTCATATTGTTGAGTTACATCACTATGTTGAGTTGGAGGACATGGTCCACATGGCTATGAAGGTAGAAAGGCAACTTAAAAGCAAGTCAAAATTTGGAGGAAATGCAGGTACTTCTTAATCTTGGAAGTCTAATTGGAAGAAGGAGGATAGGGAAAATGCTGTTAGCAAATATAAGAGAAATGAGGAAAAGGAATAAAAGGTGGAGAAGAAATTTGTAGGAAGTAAAGGAAAGGAGGTTGCAACTACTACCCGAAATAGAGATGTGAAGTGTTTTAGGTGTTTGGGCAGTGGACACATAGCTTCTCAATGCCCTAACAAGAGAGTCATGGTCATGAGAGAAAATGGTGAGATAGAAACGGGGGAGGAAATTGTTAGTGATTCCACATCTTCAGGGGAGGAGGACGCAGAGGTGGAATATGCTGCTGAAGGAAGTGCTCTAGTGATTATGAGAGCATTAAATACTCAATTAAAGGAGGACGTTGGTGATGAATTGCACAGAGAAACAATTTTCCATACAAGGTGTCTTATCCAAGACAAAGCTTGTAGCGTCATCATTGATGCTGCTGTATTAAATTTACTTTTTGCTGTTATAACCAGCTGTTACTAAAGTAGGGATATTTTTGTCTTTAGCTTTGAAGCCAAGAGGCTATAAATACAAGTGTGATGAGAGAGTGGAGGACACACTTTGAATATTAATGAGAGATTGTTTCTAAAGTGAGTAAATTGGCTGTTGCCTTTGTTCTTGTGAAGCTCATTAACTTGCTGAGATTCTATCTTGCAAGGTTTAATGTGCATAATATTCTTGGTTTATTCATTCTCCATATGAATTAGGTCAAGAATCCCATTTCTGATATTTTCTTTGAATTACACAACAATCTGATTGTGCTGGTTCAAAGATTCAAATTCATACATCTTGATTTGGTGCTTTCCATATTGTTCATTTAATTCTTGAATGTGGGTTTTCAAGTTACCAATTACTTGAAGGTTCACATCAGTTTTTGGTATCAGAGCAAAGGGACGTCCAAACAAGGTAGATTCTCTATTTGCTTCTTATTCTTTTTGTTTGTTACCTTTTTCATATTTGCTGTTTGGCTCTAGTTCCATATTTGTTTCTTCTTCTTCATCTTGCATCTGGTTCTTTCTTGCTAAACCTTATTTTGCTTCTTATTGTGTTTCTGTTATTCACATTTTTGTTCATTGTATGCTTGACCGAAATTGGCTCTTGGGGTTTAGTATGACTTGTTTGTTTAAAAATTTGTTTTGTTGAGTTTGTCTTAAGGTTTTAGGTTAATCAAGCCAAAGCCATTATTCTAGCTATCCATCTTGCTTCCTTCATTTTGATATCAAGCATGAGAGATTATTTGGGTCATTGAGTTCGACTTACCTATTAGGCCTGAAAATTTACCAGCATTATTTGGGTGTGTTTAAGACGTTGGGTATAAATTTTGTGGGTTGTTCGATACTGTTTGCCCACTGAACCAAAATTTTGCGGCAGATCCGATCAAATTAAGTTCACATAGCAAATAGATCCAGAAATGCCTGAAAATTTACAGGGTGTTTATACCCCACCTCGGTAGTTCCCAAATTAAATTTCAGCTTAAAATTCAACCGTTTGTGCGGGGAACCAAAATTTTTGCGGCAGAATCGATCAAAATAAGTTCACATAGCAAATATACCCAGAAATTTCTGAAAATTTACCGGGTGTTTATACCCCATATCAGTAGTTCCCAAATTAAATTTCAGCTTAAAATTCATCCGTTTGTGCGGGAACCAAAATTTTGCGGCGGACACGATCAAATTAAGTTCACATAGTAAATCAGCCCAGAACCTGAAAATTTACAGGTTGTTTGTGCCACATTTGAGCTATTCTCAAATTAAATTTCAGCTGAAAATTTAATCGTTTGTGCGGGGAACCAAAATTTCGCGGCAGACACGATTACATTTGATTTACATAGTATAGTCTTTCAAGAAAAGCCTAAAATTCTAGCTGCAATTAGTCAGTATTGGGTTGGCATTTGCCTACTCAATTTCAGATCAAAATGCACTCGTTTGCTTGGTGATCCTAAATTTATGCAATTCTTGGTGTATTGTGTGAACTGCTGGTAATTGCGATAAGTTGGTGGCAAACTTGGATATTTAAGCTTGATATCACTTCTTTAGGTTGTCACTTTTCCAGCTTATTACTCTTTTATTTTGGTGTCTTCTTTCTTGATTGCTTATTGCATTACATTTCCATGCTTGAGCTTTTCTTTTCTTGACTTCTTGTGTCACATTATTGCTTTCTTGATTACTCGTTTTGATCCATCTCGTTCAAAAATTTTATTGTATTGAGTTACTTGAGTTTGATAAGAACTTGTGGACATAGCCAAGAGAGGTAAAAGGCACAGAGTGGTGAGTTCATAAGAGGGGAAAAGCCTTGTTGAGTTAAACACGAGTGGAGTGTCCCCTGTTGAGTGTAAACACGTAAGGGAGTGAGTGAGGTGTTTTCTTTACACTAACCATTTTCTTGCAGATCTGAAAAACATGTCTAGAAGGGGTGATGGTAGTGAGGGGGAAAGTGAAAATCCATTCTACATGCAGGCTGTCAGACAACAATTTGAAAGAATGAATGTTGTGTGCAATGGAATCATAGATAGGTTGGAAAGATTGGAGCAAAGAGATAGGCAAAATGAGAGAAGGCCAAATAGGAGGGATCTTGTACCTCCCGTAGTTGAATCTGATGAAGATGAGGTTGATAACTATGATTTTGAGGTTGAAAGACCTAGGAGGGGTAGGTATGAGAGAAGAGCTGAAGATAGGAGGAATAGGGATAGGAGGATAAGAAGAGAGGAAAGAGAGAGGAATAGGGTAGATGACAATGTCAAAAGTATTAAAATGAGCATCCCTTCTTTCCAAGGGAAAAATGATCCGGATGTGTATCTAGAATGGGAAAGGAAGGTAGAAGCTGTGTTTGATTGTCATCACTATTCAGAGGAGAAGAAAGTAAAGTTAGCAGTAGTAGAATTTACTGATTATGCTTTGGTATGGTGGGATCAAGTGTTGATTAGTAGAAGGAGAAATTATGAGCAATCAATTGCAACCTGGGGTGAGATGAAGTCTATGATGAGAAGGAGATTTGTTCCTAGCCATTACTATAGAGAGCTACATCAGAGGTTACAAAGATTGACTCAAGGTTCTAAATGTGTTGAAGATTATCATAAAGAAATGGAAATTGCTATGATTAGAGCAAATGTGGAGGAGGATAGAGAAGCCACCATGGCTAGATTCTTGAATGGGCTAAACAAGGAGATTGCTCATATTGTTGAGTTACATCACTATGTTGAGTTGGAGGACATGGTCCACATGGCTATGAAGGTAGAAAGGCAACTTAAAAGCAAGTCAAAATTTGGAGGAAATGCAGGTACTTCTTAATCTTGGAAGTCTAATTGGAAGAAGGAGGATAGGGAAAATGCTGTTAGCAAATATAAGAGAAATGAGGAAAAGGAATAAAAGGTGGAGAAGAAATTTGTAGGAAGTAAAGGAAAGGAGGTTGCAACTACTACCCGAAATAGAGATGTGAAGTGTTTTAGGTGTTTGGGCAGTGGACACATAGCTTCTCAATGCCCTAACAAGAGAGTCATGGTCATGAGAGAAAATGGTGAGATAGAAACGGGGGAGGAAATTGTTAGTGATTCCACATCTTCAGGGGAGGAGGACGCAGAGGTGGAATATGCTGCTGAAGGAAGTGCTCTAGTGATTATGAGAGCATTAAATACTCAATTAAAGGAGGACGTTGGTGATGAATTGCACAGAGAAACAATTTTCCATACAAGGTGTCTTATCCAAGACAAAGCTTGTAGCGTCATCATTGATGCTGCTGTATTAAATTTACTTTTTGCTGTTATAACCAGCTGTTACTAAAGTAGGGATATTTTTGTCTTTAGCTTTGAAGCCAAGAGGCTATAAATACAAGTGTGATGAGAGAGTGGAGGACACACTTTGAATATTAATGAGAGATTGTTTCTAAAGTGAGTAAATTGGCTGTTGCCTTTGTTCTTGTGAAGCTCATTAACTTGCTGAGATTCTATCTTGCAAGGTTTAATGTGCATAATATTCTTGGTTTATTCATTCTCCATATGAATTAGGTCAAGAATCCCATTTCTGATATTTTCTTTGAATTACACAACAATCTGATTGTGCTGGTTCAAAGATTCAAATTCATACATCTTGATTTGGTGCTTTCCATATTGTTCATTTAATTCTTGAATGTGGGTTTTCAAGTTACCAATTACTTGAAGGTTCACATCAGTTTTTGGTATCAGAGCAAAGGGACGTCCAAACAAGGTAGATTCTCTATTTGCTTCTTATTCTTTTTTTTTTTTTGTTACCTTTTTCATATTTGCTATTTGGCTTTAGTTCCATATTTGTTTCTTCTTCTTCATCTTGCATCTGGTTCTTTCTTGCTAAACCTTATTTTGCTTCTTATTGTGTTTCTGTTATTCACATTTTTGTTCATTGTATGCTTGACCGAAATTGGCTCTTGGGGTTTAGTATGACTTGTTTGTTTAAAAATTTGTTTTGTTGAGTTTGTCTTAAGGTTTTAGGTTAATCAAGCCAAAGCCATTATTCTAGCTATCCATCTTGCTTCCTTCATTTTGATATCAAGCATGAGAGATTATTTGGGTCATTGAGTTCGACTTACCTATTAGGCCTGAAAATTTACCAGCATTATTTGGGTGTGTTTAAGACGTTGGGTATAAATTTTGTGGGTTGTTCGATACTGTTTGCCCACTGAACCAAAATTTTGCGGCAGATCCGATCAAATTAAGTTCACATAGCAAATAGATCCAGAAATGCCTGAAAATTTACAGGGTGTTTATACCCCACCTCGGTAGTTCCCAAATTAAATTTCAGCTTAAAATTCAACCGTTTGTGCGGGGAACCAAAATTTTTGCGGCAGAATCGATCAAAATAAGTTCACATAGCAAATATACCCAGAAATTTCTGAAAATTTACCGGGTGTTTATACCCCATATCAGTAGTTCCCAAATTAAATTTCAGCTTAAAATTCATCCGTTTGTGGGGAACCAAAATTTTCGGCGGACACGATCAAATTAAGTTCACATAGTAAATCAGCCCAGAAAATCCTGAAAATTTACAGGTTGTTTGTGCCACATTTGAGCTATTCTCAAATTAAATTTCAGCTGAAAATTTAATCGTTTGTGCGGGAACCAAAATTTCATGCAGACACGATTACATTTGATTTACATAGTATAGTCTTTCAAGAAAAGCCTAAAATTCTAGCTGCAATTAGTCAGTATTGGGTTGGCATTTGCCTACTCAATTTCAGATCAAAATGCACTCGTTTGCTTGGTGATCCTAAATTTATGCAATTCTTGGTGTATTGTGTGAACTGCTGGTAATTGCGATAAGTTGGTGGCAAACTTGGATATTTAAGCTTGATATCACTTCTTTAGGTTGTCACTTTTCCAGCTTATTACTCTTTTATTTTGGTGTCTTCTTTCTTGATTGCTTATTGCATTACATTTCCATGCTTGAGCTTTTCTTTTCTTGACTTCTTGTGTCACATTATTGCTTTCTTGATTACTCGTTTTGATCCATCTCGTTCAAGAATTTTATTGTATGTTAAATTTTTGTGAGTACAGTCCTGGTTTGAGTTACTTGAGTTTGATAAGAACTTGTGGACATAGCCAAGAGAGGTAAAAGGCACAGAGTGGTGAGTTCATAAGAGGGGAAAAGCCTTGTTGAGTTAAACACGAGTGGAGTGTCCCTGTTGAGTGTAAACACGTAAGGTAGTGAGTGAGGTGTTTTCTTTACACTAACCATTTTCTTGCAGATCTGAAAAACATGTCTAGAAGGGGTGATGGTAGTGAGGGGGAAAGTGAAAATCCATTCTACATGCAGGCTGTCAGACAACAATTTGAAAGAATGAATGTTGTGTGCAATGGAATCATAGATAGGTTGGAAAGATTGGAGCAAAGAGATAGGCAAAATGAGAGAAGGCCAAATAGGAGGGATCTTGTACCTCCCGTAGTTGAATCTGATGAAGATGAGGTTGATAACTATGATTTTGAGGTTGAAAGACCTAGGAGGGGTAGGTATGAGAGAAGAGCTGAAGATAGGAGGAATAGGGATAGGAGGATAAGAAGAGAGGAAAGAGAGAGGAATAGGGTAGATGACAATGTCAAAAGTATTAAAATGAGCATCCCTTCTTTCCAAGGGAAAAATGATCCGGATGTGTATCTAGAATGGGAAAGGAAGGTAGAAGCTGTGTTTGATTGTCATCACTATTCAGAGGAGAAGAAAGTAAAGTTAGCAGTAGTAGAATTTACTGATTATGCTTTGGTATGGTGGGATCAAGTGTTGATTAGTAGAAGGAGAAATTATGAGCAATCAATTGCAACCTGGGGTGAGATGAAGTCTATGATGAGAAGGAGATTTGTTCCTAGCCATTACTATAGAGAGCTACATCAGAGGTTACAAAGATTGACTCAAGGTTCTAAATGTGTTGAAGATTATCATAAAGAAATGGAAATTGCTATGATTAGAGCAAATGTGGAGGAGGATAGAGAAGCCACCATGGCTAGATTCTTGAATGGGCTAAACAAGGAGATTGCTCATATTGTTGAGTTACATCACTATGTTGAGTTGGAGGATATGGTCCACATGGCTATGAAGGTAGAAAGGCAACTTAAAAGCAAGTCAAAATTTGGAGGAAATGCAGGTACTTCTTAATCTTGGAAGTCTAATTGGAAGAAGGAGGATAGGGAAAATGCTGTTAGCAAATATAAGAGAAATGAGGAAAAGGAATAAAAGGTGGAGAAGAAATTTGTAGGAAGTAAAGGAAAGGAGGTTGCAACTACTACCCGAAATAGAGATGTGAAGTGTTTTAGGTGTTTGGGCAGTGGACACATAGCTAGCTTCTCAATGCCCTAACAAGAGAGTCATGGTCATGAGAGAAAATGGTGAGATAGAAACGGGGGAGGAAATTGTTAGTGATTCCACATCTTCAGGGGAGGAGGACGCAGAGGTGGAATATGCTGCTGAAGGAAGTGCTCTAGTGATTATGAGAGCATTAAATACTCAATTAAAGGAGGACGTTGGTGATGAATTGCACAGAGAAACAATTTTCCATACAAGGTGTCTTATCCAAGACAAAGCTTGTAGCGTCATCATTGATGCTGCTGTATTAAATTTACTTTTTGCTGTTATAACCAGCTGTTACTAAAGTAGGGATATTTTTGTCTTTAGCTTTGAAGCCAAGAGGCTATAATAAATACAAGTGTGATGAGAGAGTGGAGGACACACTTTGAATATTAATGAGAGATTGTTTCTAAAGTGAGTAAATTGGCTGTTGCCTTTGTTCTTGTGAAGCTCATTAACTTGCTGAGATTCTATCTTGCAAGGTTTAATGTGCATAATATTCTTGGTTTATTCATTCTCCATATGAATTAGGTCAAGAATCCCATTTCTGATATTTTCTTTGAATTACACAACAATCTGATTGTGCTGGTTCAAAGATTCAAATTCATACATCTTGATTTGGTGCTTTCCATATTGTTCATTTAATTCTTGAATGTGGGTTTTCAAGTTACCAATTACTTGAAGGTTCACATCAGTTTTTGGTATCAGAGCAAAGGGACGTCCAAACAAGGTAGATTCTCTATTTGCTTCTTATTCTTTTTTTTTTTTTGTTACCTTTTTCATATTTGCTATTTGGCTTTAGTTCCATATTTGTTTCTTCTTCTTCATCTTGCATCTGGTTCTTTCTTGCTAAACCTTATTTTGCTTCTTATTGTGTTTCTGTTATTCACATTTTTGTTCATTGTATGCTTGACCGAAATTGGCTCTTGGGGTTTAGTATGACTTGTTTGTTTAAAAATTTGTTTTGTTGAGTTTGTCTTAAGGTTTTAGGTTAATCAAGCCAAAGCCATTATTCTAGCTATCCATCTTGCTTCCTTCATTTTGATATCAAGCATGAGAGATTATTTGGGTCATTGAGTTCGACTTACCTATTAGGCCTGAAACTTTACCAGCATTATTTGGGTGTGTTTAAGACGTTGGGTATAAATTTTGGGGGTTGTTCGATACTGTTTGCCCACTGAACGAAAATTTTGCGGCAGATCCGATCAAATTAAGTTCACATAGCAAATAGACCCATAAATGCCTGAAAATTTACAGGGTGTTTATACCCCACTTCGGTAGTTCCCAAATTAAATTTCAGCTTAAAATTCAACCGTTTGTGCGGGGAACCAAAATTTTTGTGGCAGAATCGATCAAAATAAGTTCACATAGCAAATATACCCAGAAATTTCTGAAAATTTACCGGGTGTTTATACCCCATATCAGTAGTTTCCAAATTAAATTTCAGTTTAAAATTCATCCGTATTTTTTGGGAACCAAAATTTTCGGCGGACACGATCAAATTAAGTTCACATCGTAAATCAGCCCAGACACTCCTGAAATTTTACAGGTTGTTTGTGCCACATTTGAGCTCTTCTCAAATTAAATTTCAGCTCAAAATTTAATCGTTTGTGTGGGAACCAAAATTTCGCGGCAGACACGATTACATTTGATTTACATAGTAAGTCTGTCAGGAAAAGCCTAAAATTCTAGCTGCAATTAGTCAGTATTGGGTTGCATTTGCCTACTCAATTTCAGATCAAAATGCACTCGTTTGCTTGGCGATCCTAAATTTGTGCAATTCTTGGTGTATTGTGTGAACTGCTGGTAATTGCGATAAGTTGGTGGCAAACTTGGATATTTAAGCTTGATATCACTTCTTTAGGTTGTCACTTTTCCAGCTTATTACTCTTTTATTTTGGTGTCTTCTTTCTTGATTGCTTATTGCATTACATTTCCATGCTTGAGCTTTTCTTTTCTTGACTTCTTGTGTCACATTATTGCTTTCTTGATTACTCGTTTTGATCCATCTCGTTCAAGAATTTTATTGTATGTTAAATTTTTGTGAGTACAGTCCCGGTTTGAGTTACTTGAGTTTGATAAGAACTTGTGGACATAGCCAAGAGAGGTAAAAGGCACAGAGTGGTGAGTTCATAAGAGGGGAAAAGCCTTGTTGAGTTAAACACGAGTGGAGTGTCCCCTGTTGAGTGAGGTGTTTTCTTTACACTAACCATTTTCTTGCAGATCTGAAAAACATGTCTAGAAGGGGTGATGGTAGTGAGGGGGAAAGTGAAAATCAAGTAAAGAGATAGGTTGTGTGCAACAATTTGAAAGAATGAATGTTGTGTGCAATGGAATCATAGATAGGTTGGAAAGATTGGAGCAAAGAGATAGGCAAAATGAGAGAAGGCCAAATAGGAGGGATCTTGTACCTCCCGTAGTTGAATCTGATGAAGATGAGGTTGATAACTATGATTTTGAGGTTGAAAGACCTAGGAGGGGTAGGTATGAGAGAAGAGCTGAAGATAGGAGGAATAGGGATAGGAGGATGAGAAGAGAGGAAAGAGAGAGGAATAGGGTAGATGACAATGTCAAGAGTATTAAAATGAGCATCCCTTCTTTCCAAGGGAAAAATGATCCGGATGTGTATCTAGAATGGGAAAGGAAGGTAGAAGCTGTGTTTGATTGTCATCACTATTCAGAGGAGAAGAAAGTAAAGTTAGCAGTAGTAGAATTTACTGATTATGCTTTGGTATGGTGGGATCAAGTGTTGATTAGTAGAAGGAGAAATTATGAGCAATCAATTGCAACCTGGGGTGAGATGAAGTCTATGATGAGAAGGAGATTTGTTCCTAGCCATTACTATAGAGAGCTACATCAGAGGTTACAAAGATTGACTCAAGGTTCTAAAAGTGTTGAAGATTATCATAAAGAAATGGAAATTGCTATGATTAGAGCAAATGTGGAGGAGGATAGAGAAGCCACCATGGCTAGATTCTTGAATGGGCTAAACAAGGAGATTGCTCATATTGTTGAGTTACATCACTATGTTGAGTTGGAGGATATGGTCCACATGGCTATGAAGGTAGAAAGGCAACTTAAAAGCAAGTCAAAATTTGGAGGAAATGCAGGTACTTCTTAATCTTGGAAGTCTAATTGGAAGAAGGAGGATAGGGAAAATGCTGTTAGCAAATATAAGAGAAATGAGGAAAAGGAATAAAAGGTGGAGAAGAAATTTGTAGGAAGTAAAGGAAAGGAGGTTGCAACTACTACCCGAAATAGAGATGTGAAGTGTTTTAGGTGTTTGGGCAGTGGACACATAGCTAGCTTCTCAATGCCCTAACAAGAGAGTCATGGTCATGAGAGAAAATGGTGAGATAGAAACGGGGGAGGAAATTGTTAGTGATTCCACATCTTCAGGGGAGGAGGACGCAGAGGTGGAATATGCTGCTGAAGGAAGTGCTCTAGTGATTATGAGAGCATTAAATACTCAATTAAAGGAGGACGTTGGTGATGAATTGCACAGAGAAACAATTTTCCATACAAGGTGTCTTATCCAAGACAAAGCTTGTAGCGTCATCATTGATGCTGCTGTATTAAATTTACTTTTTGCTGTTATAACCAGCTGTTACTAAAGTAGGGATATTTTTGTCTTTAGCTTTGAAGCCAAGAGGCTATAATAAATACAAGTGTGATGAGAGAGTGGAGGACACACTTTGAATATTAATGAGAGATTGTTTCTGCTCCTTTAGTGAGTAAATTGGCTGTTGCCTTTGTTCTTGTGAAGCTCATTAACTTGCTGAGATTCTATCTTGCAAGGTTTAATGTGCATAATATTCTTGGTTTATTCATTCTCCATATGAATTAGGTCAAGAATCCCATTTCTGATATTTTCTTTGAATTACACAACAATCTGATTGTGCTGGTTCAAAGATTCAAATTCATACATCTTGATTTGGTGCTTTCCATATTGTTCATTTAATTCTTGAATGTGGGTTTTCAAGTTACCAATTACTTGAAGGTTCACATCAGTTTTTGGTATCAGAGCAAAGGGACGTCCAAACAAGGTAGATTCTCTATTTGCTTCTTATTCTTTTTTTTTTTTTTTTGTTACCTTTTTCATATTTGCTATTTGGCTTTAGTTCCATATTTGTTTCTTCTTCTTCATCTTGCATCTGGTTCTTTCTTGCTAAACCTTATTTTGCTTCTTATTGTGTTTCTGTTATTCACATTTTTGTTCATTGTATGCTTGACCGAAATTGGCTCTTGGGGTTTAGTATGACTTGTTTGTTTAAAAATTTGTTTTGTTGAGTTTGTCTTAAGGTTTTAGGTTAATCAAGCCAAAGCCATTATTCTAGCTATCCATCTTGCTTCCTTCATTTTGATATCAAGCATGAGAGATTATTTTGGTCATTGAGTTCGACTTACCTATTAGGCCTGAAACTTTACCAGCATTATTTGGGTGTGTTTAAGACGTTGGGTATAAATTTTGGGGGTTGTTCGATACTGTTTGCCCACTGAACGAAAATTTTGCGGCAGATCCGATCAAATTAAGTTCACATAGCAAATAGACCCATAAATGCCTGAAAATTTACAGGGTGTTTATACCCCACTTCGGTAGTTCCCAAATTAAATTTCAGCTTAAAATTCAACCGTTTGTGCGGGGAACCAAAATTTTTGTGGCAGAATCGATCAAAATAAGTTCACATAGCAAATATACCCAGAAATTTCTGAAAATTTACCGGGTGTTTATACCCCATATCAGTAGTTTCCAAATTAAATTTCAGTTTAAAATTCATCCGTTTGTGTGGGGAACCAAAATTTTTCGGCGGACACGATCAAATTAAGTTCACATAGTAAATCAGCCCAGAAAATCCTGAAAATTTACAGGTTGTTTGTGCCACATTTGAGCTATTCTCAAATTAAATTTCAGCTCAAAATTTAATCGTTTGTGTGGGGAACCAAAATTTTGCGGCAGACACGATTACATTTGATTTACATAGTAAGTCTGTCAGGAAAAGCCTAAAATTCTAGCTGCAATTAGTCAGTATTGGGTTGCATTTGCCTACTCAATTTCAGATCAAAATGCACTCGTTTGCTTGGCGATCCTAAATTTGTGCAATTCTTGGTGTATTGTGTGAACTGCTGGTAATTGCGATAAGTTGGTGGCAAACTTGGATATTTAAGCTTGATATCACTTCTTTAGGTTGTCACTTTTCCAGCTTATTACTCTTTTATTTTGGTGTCTTCTTTCTTGATTGCTTATTGCATTACATTTCCATGCTTGAGCTTTTCTTTTCTTGACTTCTTGTGTCACATTATTGCTTTCTTGATTACTCGTTTTGATCCATCTCGTTCAAGAATTTTATTGTATGTTAAATTTTTGTGAGTACAGTCCCGGTTTGAGTTACTTGAGTTTGATAAGAACTTGTGGACATAGCCAAGAGAGGTAAAAGGCACAGAGTGGTGAGTTCATAAGAGGGGAAAAGCCTTGTTGAGTTAAACACGAGTGGAGTGTCCCCTGTTGAGTGAGGTGTTTTCTTTACACTAACCATTTTCTTGCAGATCTGAAAAACATGTCTAGAAGGGGTGATGGTAGTGAGGGGGAAAGTGAAAATCAAGTAAAGAGATAGGTTGTGTGCAAGAATGAATGTTGTGTGCAATGGAATCATAGATAGGTTGGAAAGATTGGAGCAAAGAGATAGGCAAAATGAGAGAAGGCCAAATAGGAGGGATCTTGTACCTCCCGTAGTTGAATCTGATGAAGATGAGGTTGATAACTATGATTTTGAGGTTGAAAGACCTAGGAGGGGTAGGTATGAGAGAAGAGCTGAAGATAGGAGGAATAGGGATAGGAGGATGAGAAGAGAGGAAAGAGAGAGGAATAGGGTAGATGACAATGTCAAGAGTATTAAAATGAGCATCCCTTCTTTCCAAGGGAAAAATGATCCGGATGTGTATCTAGAATGGGAAAGGAAGGTAGAAGCTGTGTTTGATTGTCATCACTATTCAGAGGAGAAGAAAGTAAAGTTAGCAGTAGTAGAATTTACTGATTATGCTTTGGTATGGTGGGATCAAGTGTTGATTAGTAGAAGGAGAAATTATGAGCAATCAATTGCAACCTGGGGTGAGATGAAGTCTATGATGAGAAGGAGATTTGTTCCTAGCCATTACTATAGAGAGCTACATCAGAGGTTACAAAGATTGACTCAAGGTTCTAAAAGTGTTGAAGATTATCATAAAGAAATGGAAATTGCTATGATTAGAGCAAATGTGGAGGAGGATAGAGAAGCCACCATGGCTAGATTCTTGAATGGGCTAAACAAGGAGATTGCTCATATTGTTGAGTTACATCACTATGTTGAGTTGGAGGATATGGTCCACATGGCTATGAAGGTAGAAAGGCAACTTAAAAGCAAGTCAAAATTTGGAGGAAATGCAGGTACTTCTTAATCTTGGAAGTCTAATTGGAAGAAGGAGGATAGGGAAAATGCTGTTAGCAAATATAAGAGAAATGAGGAAAAGGAATAAAAGGTGGAGAAGAAATTTGTAGGAAGTAAAGGAAAGGAGGTTGCAACTACTACCCGAAATAGAGATGTGAAGTGTTTTAGGTGTTTGGGCAGTGGACACATAGCTAGCTTCTCAATGCCCTAACAAGAGAGTCATGGTCATGAGAGAAAATGGTGAGATAGAAACGGGGGAGGAAATTGTTAGTGATTCCACATCTTCAGGGGAGGAGGACGCAGAGGTGGAATATGCTGCTGAAGGAAGTGCTCTAGTGATTATGAGAGCATTAAATACTCAATTAAAGGAGGACGTTGGTGATGAATTGCACAGAGAAACAATTTTCCATACAAGGTGTCTTATCCAAGACAAAGCTTGTAGCGTCATCATTGATGCTGCTGTATTAAATTTACTTTTTGCTGTTATAACCAGCTGTTACTAAAGTAGGGATATTTTTGTCTTTAGCTTTGAAGCCAAGAGGCTATAATAAATACAAGTGTGATGAGAGAGTGGAGGACACACTTTGAATATTAATGAGAGATTGTTTCTGCTCCTTTAGTGAGTAAATTGGCTGTTGCCTTTGTTCTTGTGAAGCTCATTAACTTGCTGAGATTCTATCTTGCAAGGTTTAATGTGCATAATATTCTTGGTTTATTCATTCTCCATATGAATTAGGTCAAGAATCCCATTTCTGATATTTTCTTTGAATTACACAACAATCTGATTGTGCTGGTTCAAAGATTCAAATTCATACATCTTGATTTGGTGCTTTCCATATTGTTCATTTAATTCTTGAATGTGGGTTTTCAAGTTACCAATTACTTGAAGGTTCACATCAGTTTTTGGTATCAGAGCAAAGGGACGTCCAAACAAGGTAGATTCTCTATTTGCTTCTTATTCTTTTTTTTTTTTTTGTTACCTTTTTCATATTTGCTATTTGGCTTTAGTTCCATATTTGTTTCTTCTTCTTCATCTTGCATCTGGTTCTTTCTTGCTAAACCTTATTTTGCTTCTTATTGTGTTTCTGTTATTCACATTTTTGTTCATTGTATGCTTGACCGAAATTGGCTCTTGGGGTTTAGTATGACTTGTTTGTTTAAAAATTTGTTTTGTTGAGTTTGTCTTAAGGTTTTAGGTTAATCAAGCCAAAGCCATTATTCTAGCTATCCATCTTGCTTCCTTCATTTTGATATCAAGCATGAGAGATTATTTGGGTCATTGAGTTCGACTTACCTATTAGGCCTGAAACTTTACCAGCATTATTTGGGTGTGTTTAAGACGTTGGGTATAAATTTTGGGGGTTGTTCGATACTGTTTGCCCACTGAACCAAAATTTTGCGGCAGATCCGATCAAATTAAGTTCACATAGCAAATAGACCCATAAATGCCTGAAAATTTACAGGGTGTTTATACCCCACTTCGGTAGTTCCCAAATTAAATTTCAGCTTAAAATTCAACCGTTTGTGCGGGGAACCAAAATTTTTGTGGCAGAATCGATCAAAATAAGTTCACATAGCAAATATACCCAGAAATTTCTGAAAATTTACCGGGTGTTTATACCCCATATCAGTAGTTTCCAAATTAAATTTCAGTTTAAAATTCATCCGTTTGTGTGGGGAACCAAAATTTTTCATGGACACGATCAAATTAAGTTCACATAGTAAATCAGCCCAGAAAATCCTGAAAATTTACAGGTTGTTTGTGCCACATTTGAGCTATTCTCAAATTAAATTTCAGCTCAAAATTTAATCGTTTGTGTGGGGAACCAAAATTTTGCGGCAGACACGATTACATTTGATTTACATAGTAAGTCTGTCAGGAAAAGCCTAAAATTCTAGCTGCAATTAGTCAGTATTGGGTTGCATTTGCCTACTCAATTTCAGATCAAAATGCACTCGTTTGCTTGGCGATCCTAAATTTGTGCAATTCTTGGTGTATTGTGTGAACTGCTGGTAATTGCGATAAGTTGGTGGCAAACTTGGATATTTAAGCTTGATATCACTTCTTTAGGTTGTCACTTTTCCAGCTTATTACTCTTTTATTTTGGTGTCTTCTTTCTTGATTGCTTATTGCATTACATTTCCATGCTTGAGCTTTTCTTTTCTTGACTTCTTGTGTCACATTATTGCTTTCTTGATTACTCGTTTTGATCCATCTCGTTCAAGAATTTTATTGTATGTTAAATTTTTGTGAGTACAGTCCCGGTTTGAGTTACTTGAGTTTGATAAGAACTTGTGGACATAGCCAAGAGAGGTAAAAGGCACAGAGTGGTGAGTTCATAAGATTTTAAAATCATTGTTGAGTTAAACACGAGTGGAGTGTCCCCTGTTGAGTGAGGTGTTTTCTTTACACTAACCATTTTCTTGCAGATCTGAAAAACATGTCTAGAAGGGGTGATGGTAGTGAGGGGGAAAGTGAAAATCAAGTAAAGAGATAGGTTGTGTGCAAGAATGAATGTTGTGTGCAATGGAATCATAGATAGGTTGGAAAGATTGGAGCAAAGAGATAGGCAAAATGAGAGAAGGCCAAATAGGAGGGATCTTGTACCTCCAGTAGTTGAATCTGATGAAGATGAGGTTGATAACTATGATTTTGAGGTTGAAAGACCTAGGAGGGGTAGGTATGAGAGAAGAGCTGAAGATAGGAGGAATAGGGATAGGAGGATGAGAAGAGAGGAAAGAGAGAGGAATAGGGTAGATGACAATGTCAAGAGTATTAAAATGAGCATCCCTTCTTTCCAAGGGAAAAATGATCCGGATGTGTATCTAGAATGGGAAAGGAAGGTAGAAGCTGTGTTTGATTGTCATCACTATTCAGAGGAGAAGAAAGTAAAGTTAGCAGTAGTAGAATTTACTGATTATGCTTTGGTATGGTGGGATCAAGTGTTGATTAGTAGAAGGAGAAATTATGAGCAATCAATTGCAACCTGGGGTGAGATGAAGTCTATGATGAGAAGGAGATTTGTTCCTAGCCATTACTATAGAGAGCTACATCAGAGGTTACAAAGATTGACTCAAGGTTCTAAAAGTGTTGAAGATTATCATAAAGAAATGGAAATTGCTATGATTAGAGCAAATGTGGAGGAGGATAGAGAAGCCACCATGGCTAGATTCTTGAATGGGCTAAACAAGGAGATTGCTCATATTGTTGAGTTACATCACTATGTTGAGTTGGAGGATATGGTCCACATGGCTATGAAGGTAGAAAGGCAACTTAAAAGCAAGTCAAAATTTGGAGGAAATGCAGGTACTTCTTAATCTTGGAAGTCTAATTGGAAGAAGGAGGATAGGGAAAATGCTGTTAGCAAATATAAGAGAAATGAGGAAAAGGAATAAAAGGTGGAGAAGAAATTTGTAGGAAGTAAAGGAAAGGAGGTTGCAACTACTACCGAAATAGAGATGTGAAGTGTTTTAGGTGTTTGGGCAGTGGACACATAGCTAGCTTCTCAATGCCCTAACAAGAGAGTCATGGTCATGAGAGAAAATGGTGAGATAGAAACGGGGGAGGAAATTGTTAGTGATTCCACATCTTCAGGGGAGGAGGACGCAGAGGTGGAATATGCTGCTGAAGGAAGTGCTCTAGTGATTATGAGAGCATTAAATACTCAATTAAAGGAGGACGTTGGTGATGAATTGCACAGAGAAACAATTTTCCATACAAGGTGTCTTATCCAAGACAAAGCTTGTAGCGTCATCATTGATGCTGCTGTATTAAATTTACTTTTGCTGTTATAACCAGCTGTTACTAAAGTAGGGATATTTTTGTCTTTAGCTTTGAAGCCAAGAGGCTATAATAAATACAAGTGTGATGAGAGAGTGGAGGACACACTTTGAATATTAATGAGAGATTGTTTCTGCTCCTTTAGTGAGTAAATTGGCTGTTGCCTTTGTTCTTGTGAAGCTCATTAACTTGCTGAGATTCTATCTTGCAAGGTTTAATGTGCATAATATTCTTGGTTTATTCATTCTCCATATGAATTAGGTCAAGAATCCCATTTCTGATATTTTCTTTGAATTACACAACAATCTGATTGTGCTGGTTCAAAGATTCAAATTCATACATCTTGATTTGGTGCTTTCCATATTGTTCATTTAATTCTTGAATGTGGGTTTTCAAGTTACCAATTACTTGAAGGTTCACATCAGTTTTTGGTATCAGAGCAAAGGGACGTCCAAACAAGGTAGATTCTCTATTTGCTTCTTATTCTTTTTTTTTTTTTGTTACCTTTTTCATATTTGCTATTTGGCTTTAGTTCCATATTTGTTTCTTCTTCTTCATCTTGCATCTGGTTCTTTCTTGCTAAACCTTATTTTGCTTCTTATTGTGTTTCTGTTATTCACATTTTTGTTCATTGTATGCTTGACCGAAATTGGCTCTTGGGGTTTAGTATGACTTGTTTGTTTAAAAATTTGTTTTGTTGAGTTTGTCTTAAGGTTTTAGGTTAATCAAGCCAAAGCCATTATTCTAGCTATCCATCTTGCTTCCTTCATTTTGATATCAAGCATGAGAGATTATTTGGGTCATTGAGTTCGACTTACCTATTAGGCCTGAAACTTTACCAGCATTATTTGGGTGTGTTTAAGACATTGGGTGTAAATTTTGGGTTTGTTTAATATTGTTTGCCTACTGAACCAAAATTTTGCGGCAGATCCGATCAAATTAAGTTCACATAGCAAATAGACCCATAAATGCCTGAAAATTTACAGGGTGTTTATACCCCACTTCGGTAGTTCCCAAATTAAATTTCAGCTTAAAATTCAACCGTTTGTGCGGGGAACCAAAATTTTTGTGGCAGAATCGATCAAAATAAGTTCACATAGCAAATATACCCAGAAATTTCTGAAAATTTACCGGGTGTTTATACCCCATATCAGTAGTTTCCAAATTAAATTTCAGTTTAAAATTCATCCGTTTGTGTGGGGAACCAAAATTTTTCGGCGGACACGATCAAATTAAGTTCACATAGTAAATCAGCCCAGAAAATCCTGAAAATTTACAGGTTGTTTGTGCCACATTTGAGCTATTCTCAAATTAAATTTCAGCTCAAAATTTAATCGTTTGTGTGGGAAACCAAAATTTTACGGCAGACACGATTACATTTGATTTACATAGTAAGTCTGTCAGGAAAAGCCTAAAATTCTAGCTGCAATTAGTCAGTATTGGGTTGCATTTGCCTACTCAATTTCAGATCAAAATGCACTCGTTTGCTTGGCGATCCTAAATTTGTGCAATTCTTGGTGTATTGTGTGAACTGCTGGTAATTGCGATAAGTTGGTGGCAAACTTGGATATTTAAGCTTGATATCACTTCTTTAGGTTGTCACTTTTCCAGCTTATTACTCTTTTATTTTGGTGTCTTCTTTCTTGATTGCTTATTGCATTACATTTCCATGCTTGAGCTTTTCTTTTCTTGACTTCTTGTGTCACATTATTGCTTTCTTGATTACTCGTTTTGATCCATCTCGTTCAAGAATTTTATTGTATGTTAAATTTTTGTGAGTACAGTCCCGGTTTGAGTTACTTGAGTTTGATAAGAACTTGTGGACATAGCCAAGAGAGGTAAAAGGCACAGAGTGGTGAGTTCATAAGAGGGGAAAAGCCTTGTTGAGTTAAACACGAGTGGAGTGTCCCCTGTTGAGTGTGAGTGAGGTGTTTTCTTTACACTAACCATTTTCTTGCAGATCTGAAAAACATGTCTAGAAGGGGTGATGGTAGTGAGGGGGAAAGTGAAAATCAAGTAAAGAGATAGGTTGTGTGCAAGAATGAATGTTGTGTGCAATGGAATCATAGATAGGTTGGAAAGATTGGAGCAAAGAGATAGGCAAAATGAGAGAAGGCCAAATAGGAGGGATCTTGTACCTCCCGTAGTTGAATCTGATGAAGATGAGGTTGATAACTATGATTTTGAGGTTGAAAGACCTAGGAGGGGTAGGTATGAGAGAAGAGCTGAAGATAGGAGGAATAGGGATAGGAGGATGAGAAGAGAGGAAAGAGAGAGGAATAGGGTAGATGACAATGTCAAGAGTATTAAAATGAGCATCCCTTCTTTCCAAGGGAATATTGATCCGGATGTGTATCTAGAATGGGAAAGGAAGGTAGAAGCTGTGTTTGATTGTCATCACTATTCAGAGGAGAAGAAAGTAAAGTTAGCAGTAGTAGAATTTACTGATTATGCTTTGGTATGGTGGGATCAAGTGTTGATTAGTAGAAGGAGAAATTATGAGCAATCAATTGCAACCTGGGGTGAGATGAAGTCTATGATGAGAAGGAGATTTGTTCCTAGCCATTACTATAGAGAGCTACATCAGAGGTTACAAAGATTGACTCAAGGTTCTAAAAGTGTTGAAGATTATCATAAAGAAATGGAAATTGCTATGATTAGAGCAAATGTGGAGGAGGATAGAGAAGCCACCATGGCTAGATTCTTGAATGGGCTAAACAAGGAGATTGCTCATATTGTTGAGTTACATCACTATGTTGAGTTGGAGGATATGGTCCACATGGCTATGAAGGTAGAAAGGCAACTTAAAAGCAAGTCAAAATTTGGAGGAAATGCAGGTACTTCTTAATCTTGGAAGTCTAATTGGAAGAAGGAGGATAGGGAAAATGCTGTTAGCAAATATAAGAGAAATGAGGAAAAGGAATAAAAGGTGGAGAAGAAATTTGTAGGAAGTAAAGGAAAGGAGGTTGCAACTACTACCCGAAATAGAGATGTGAAGTGTTTTAGGTGTTTGGGCAGTGGACACATAGCTAGCTTCTCAATGCCCTAACAAGAGAGTCATGGTCATGAGAGAAAATGGTGAGATAGAAACGGGGGAGGAAATTGTTAGTGATTCCACATCTTCAGGAGGAGGACGCAGAGGTGGAATATGCTGCTGAAGGAAGTGCTCTAGTGATTATGAGAGCATTAAATACTCAATTAAAGGAGGACGTTGGTGATGAATTGCACAGAGAAACAATTTTCCATACAAGGTGTCTTATCCAAGACAAAGCTTGTAGCGTCATCATTGATGCTGCTGTATTAAATTTACTTTTTGCTGTTATAACCAGCTGTTACTAAAGTAGGGATATTTTTGTCTTTAGCTTTGAAGCCAAGAGGCTATAATAAATACAAGTGTGATGAGAGAGTGGAGGACACACTTTGAATATTAATGAGAGATTGTTTCTGCTCCTTTAGTGAGTAAATTGGCTGTTGCCTTTGTTCTTGTGAAGCTCATTAACTTGCTGAGATTCTATCTTGCAAGGTTTAATGTGCATAATATTCTTGGTTTATTCATTCTCCATATGAATTAGGTCAAGAATCCCATTTCTGATATTTTCTTTGAATTACACAACAATCTGATTGTGCTGGTTCAAAGATTCAAATTCATACATCTTGATTTGGTGCTTTCCATATTGTTCATTTAATTCTTGAATGTGGGTTTTCAAGTTACCAATTACTTGAAGGTTCACATCAGTTTTTGGTATCAGAGCAAAGGGACGTCCAAACAAGGTAGATTCTCTATTTGCTTCTTATTCTTTTTTTTTTTTTTTGTTACCTTTTTCATATTTGCTATTTGGCTTTAGTTCCATATTTGTTTCTTCTTCTTCATCTTGCATCTGGTTCTTTCTTGCTAAACCTTATTTTGCTTCTTATTGTGTTTCTGTTATTCACATTTTTGTTCATTGTATGCTTGACCGAAATTGGCTCTTGGGGTTTAGTATGACTTGTTTGTTTAAAAATTTGTTTTGTTGAGTTTGTCTTAAGGTTTTAGGTTAATCAAGCCAAAGCCATTATTCTAGCTATCCATCTTGCTTCCTTCATTTTGATATCAAGCATGAGAGATTATTTGGGTCATTGAGTTCGACTTACCTATTAGGCCTGAAACTTTACCAGCATTATTTGGGTGTGTTTAAGACGTTGGGTATAAATTTTGGGGGTTGTTCGATACTGTTTGCCCACTGAACGAAAATTTTGCGGCAGATCCGATCAAATTAAGTTCACATAGCAAATAGACCCATAAATGCCTGAAAATTTACAGGGTGTTTATACCCCACTTCGGTAGTTCCCAAATTAAATTTCAGCTAAAAATTCAACCGTTTGTGTGGGGAACCAAAATTTTGCGGCAGAATCGATCAAAATAAGTTCACATAGCAAATATACTCAGAAATTTCTGAAAATTTACCGAGTGTTTATACCCCATATCAGTAGTTCTCAAATTAAATTTCAGCTCAAAATTTAATCGTTTGTGTGGGAAATCAAAATTTTGCGGCAGACACGATCAAATTAAGTTCACATAGTAAATCAGCCCAGAAATTCCTAAAAATTTACGGGTTCTTTGTGCCACATTTGAGCTATTCTCAAATTAAATTTCAGCTCAAAATTTAATCGTTTGTGTGGGGAACCACAATTTTGCGGCAGACACAATTACATTTGATTTACATAGTAATTCTGTCAAGAATAGCCTAAAATTCTAGCAGCAATTGGTCAGTATTGGGTTGCATTTGCCTACTCAATTTCAGATCAAAATGCACTCGTTTGCTTGGTGATCCTAAATTTATGCAATTCTTGGTGTATTGTGTGAACTGCTGGTATTTGTGATAAGTTGGTGGCAAACTTGGATATTTACGCTTGATATCACTTCTTTAGGTTGTCACTTTTCCAGCTTATTACTCTTTTATTTTGGTGCCTTCTTTCTTGATTCCTTATTGCATTACATTTCCATACTTGAGCTTTTCTTTTCTTGATTTCTTGAGTCACATTATTGCTTTCTTGATTACTCGTTTTGATCCATCTCGTTCAAGAATTTTATTGTATGTTAAATTTTTGTGAGTACAGTCCCGGTTTGAGTTACTTGAGTTTGATAAGAACTTGTGGACATAGCCAAGAGAGGTAAAAGGCACAGAGTGGTGAGTTCATAAGAGGGAAAAGCCTTGTTGAGTTAAACACGAGTGGAGTGTCCCCTGTTGAGTGTGAGTGAGGTGTTTTCTTTACACTAACCATTTTCTTGCAGATCTGAAAAACATGTCTAGAAGGGGTGATGGTAGTGAGGGGAAAGTGAAAATCAATTCTAGATGCAGGCTGTGACAACAATTTGAAAGAATGAATGTTGTGTGCAATGGAATCATAGATAGGTTGGAAAGATTGGAGCAAAGAGATAGGCAAAATGAGAGAAGGCCAAATAGGAGGGATCTTGTACCTCCCGTAGTTGAATCTGATGAAGATGAGGTTGATAACTATGATTTTGAGGTTGAAAGTCCTTGGAGTGTGAGGTATGAGAGAAGAGCTGAAGATAGGTGGAATAGGGATAGGTGGATGAGAAGAGAGGAAAGAGAGAGGAATAGGGTAGATGACAATGTCAAGAGTATTAAAATGAGCATCCCTTCTTTCCAAGGGAAAATGATCCGGATGTGTATCTAGAATGGGAAAGGAAGGTAGAAGCTGTGTTTGATTGTCATCACTATTCAGAGGAGAAGAAAGTAAAGTTAGCAGTAGTAGAATTTACTGATTATGCTTTGGTATGGTGGGATCAAGTGTTGATTAGTAGAAGGAGAAATTATGAGCAATCAATTGCAACCTGGGGTGAGATGAAGTCTATGATGAGAAGGAGATTTGTTCCTAGCCATTACTATAGAGAGCTACATCAGAGGTTACAAAGATTGACTCAAGGTTCTAAAAGTGTTGAAGATTATCATAAAGAAATGGAAATTGCTATGATTAGAGCAAATGTGGAGGAGGATAGAGAAGCCACCATGGCTAGATTCTTGAATGGGCTAAACAAGGAGATTGCTCATATTGTTGAGTTACATCACTATGTTGAGTTGGAGGATATGGTCCACATGGCTATGAAGGTAGAAAGGCAACTTAAAAGCAAGTCAAAATTTGGAGGAAATGCAGGTACTTCTTAATCTTGGAAGTCTAATTGGAAGAAGGAGGATAGGAAAATGCTGTTAGCAAATATAAGAGAAATGAGGAAAAGGAATAAAAGGTGGAGAAGAAATTTGTAGGAAGTAAAGGAAAGGAGGTTGCAACTACTACCCAAATAGAGATGTGAAGTGTTTTAGGTGTTTGGGCAGTGGACACATAGCTAGCTTCTCAATGCCCTAACAAGAGAGTCATGGTCATGAGAGAAAATGGTGAGATAGAAACGGGGGAGGAAATTGTTAGTGATTCCACATCTTCAGGGGAGGAGGACGCAGAGGTGGAATATGCTGCTGAAGGAAGTGCTCTAGTGATTATGAGAGCATTAAATACTCAATTAAAGGAGGACGTTGGTGATGAATTGCACAGAGAAACAATTTTCCATACAAGGTGTCTTATCCAAGACAAAGCTTGTAGCGTCATCATTGATGCTGCTGTATTAAATTTACTTTTGCTGTTATAACCAGCTGTTACTAAAGTAGGGATATTTTTGTCTTTAGCTTTGAAGCCAAGAGGCTATAATAAATACAAGTGTGATGAGAGAGTGGAGGACACACTTTGAATATTAATGAGAGATTGTTTCTAAAGTGAGTAAATTGGCTGTTGCCTTTGTTCTTGTGAAGCTCATTAACTTGCTGAGATTCTATCTTGCAAGGTTTAATGTGCATAATATTCTTAGTTTATTCATTCTCCATATGAATTAGGTCAAGAATCCCATTTCTGATATTTTCTTTGAATTACACAACAATCTGATTGTGCTGGTTCAAAGATTCAAATTCATACATCTTGATTTGGTGCTTTCCATATTGTTCATTTAATTCTTGAATGTGGGTTTTCAAGTTACCAATTACTTGAAGGTTCACATCAGTTTTTGGTATCAGAGCAAAGGGACGTCCAAACAAGGTAGATTCTCTATTTGCTTCTTATTCTTTTTTTTTTTTGTTACCTTTTTCATATTTGCTATTTGGCTTTAGTTCCATATTTGTTTCTTCTTCTTCATCTTGCATCTGGTTCTTTCTTGCTAAACCTTATTTTGCTTCTTATTGTGTTTCTGTTATTCACATTTTTGTTCATTGTATGCTTGACCGAAATTGGCTCTTGGGGTTTAGTATGACTTGTTTGTTTAAAAATTTGTTTTGTTGAGTTTGTCTTAAGGTTTTAGGTTAATCAAGCCAAAGCCATTATTCTAGCTATCCATCTTGCTTCCTTCATTTTGATATCAAGCATGAGAGATTATTTGGGTCATTGAGTTCGACTTACCTATTAGGCCTGAAAATTTACCAGCATTATTTGGGTGTGTTTAAGACGTTGGGTATAAATTTTGGGGGTTGTTCGATACTGTTTGCCCACTGAACCAAAATTTTGCGGCAGATGCGATCAAATTAAGTTCACATAGCAAATAGATCCAGAAATGCCTGAAAATTTACAGGGTGTTTATACCCCACCTCGGTAGTTCCCAAATTAAATTTCAGCTTAAAATTCAACCGTTTGTGCGGGGAACCAAAATTTTTGCGGCAGAATCGATCAAAATAAGTTCACATAGCAAATATACCCAGAAATTTCTGAAAATTTACCGGGTGTTTATACCCCATATCAGTAGTTCCCAAATTAAATTTCAGCTTAAAATTCATCCGTTTGTGCGGGGAACCAAAATTTTGCGGCGGACACGATCAAATTAAGTTCACATAGTAAATCAGCCCAGAACCTGAAAATTTACAGGTTGTTTGTGCCACATTTGAGCTATTCTCAAATTAAATTTCAGCTGAAAATTTAATCGTTTGTGCGGGGAACCAAAATTTCGCGGCAGACACGATTACATTTGATTTACATAGTAAGTCTTTCAAGAAAAGCCTAAAATTCTAGCTGCAATTAGTCAGTATTGGGTTGGCATTTGCCTACTCAATTTCAGATCAAAATGCACTCGTTTGCTTGGTGATCCTAAATTTATGCAATTCTTGGTGTATTGTGTGAACTGCTGGTAATTGCGATAAGTTGGTGGCAAACTTGGATATTTAAGCTTGATATCACTTCTTTAGGTTGTCACTTTTCCAGCTTATTACTCTTTTATTTTGGTGTCTTCTTTCTTGATTGCTTATTGCATTACATTTCCATGCTTGAGCTTTTCTTTTCTTGACTTCTTGTGTCACATTATTGCTTTCTTGATTACTCGTTTTGATCCATCTCGTTCAAGAATTTTATTGTATGTTAAATTTTTGTGAGTACAGTCCTGGTTTGAGTTACTTGAGTTTGATAAGAACTTGTGGACATAGCCAAGAGAGGTAAAAGGCACAGAGTGGTGAGTTCATAAGAGGGGAAAAGCCTTGTTGAGTTAAACACGAGTGGAGTGTCCCCTGTTGAGTGTAAACACGTAAGGGAGTGAGTGAGGTGTTTTCTTTACACTAACCATTTTCTTGCAGATCTGAAAAACATGTCTAGAAGGGGTGATGGTAGTGAGGGGGAAAGTGAAAATCCATTCTACATGCAGGCTGTCAGACAACAATTTGAAAGAATGAATGTTGTGTGCAATGGAATCATAGATAGGTTGGAAAGATTGGAGCAAAGAGATAGGCAAAATGAGAGAAGGCCAAATAGGAGGGATCTTGTACCTCCCGTAGTTGAATCTGATGAAGATGAGGTTGATAACTATGATTTTGAGGTTGAAAGACCTAGGAGGGGTAGGTATGAGAGAAGAGCTGAAGATAGGAGGAATAGGGATAGGAGGATAAGAAGAGAGGAAAGAGAGAGGAATAGGGTAGATGGCAATGTCAAAAGTATTAAAATGAGCATCCCTTCTTTCCAAGGGAAAAATGATCCGGATGTGTATCTAGAATGGGAAAGGAAGGTAGAAGCTGTGTTTGATTGTCATCACTATTCAGAGGAGAAGAAAGTAAAGTTAGCAGTAGTAGAATTTACTGATTATGCTTTGGTATGGTGGGATCAAGTGTTGATTAGTAGAAGGAGAAATTATGAGCAATCAATTGCAACCTGGGGTGAGATGAAGTCTATGATGAGAAGGAGATTTGTTCCTAGCCATTACTATAGAGAGCTACATCAGAGGTTACAAAGATTGACTCAAGGTTCTAAATGTGTCGAAGATTATCATAAAGAAATGGAAATTGCTATGATTAGAGCAAATGTGGAGGAGGATAGAGAAGCCACCATGGCTAGATTCTTGAATGGGCTAAACAAGGAGATTGCTCATATTGTTGAGTTACATCACTATGTTGAGTTGGAGGACATGGTCCACATGGCTATGAAGGTAGAAAGGCAACTTAAAAGCAAGTCAAAATTTGGAGGAAATGCAGGTACTTCTTAATCTTGGAAGTCTAATTGGAAGAAGGAGGATAGGGAAAATGCTGTTAGCAAATATAAGAGAAATGAGGAAAAGGAATAAAAGGTGGAGAAGAAATTTGTAGGAAGTAAGGGAAAGGAGGTTGCAACTACTACCCGAAATAGAGATGTGAAGTGTTTTAGGTGTTTGGGCAGTGGACACATAGCTTCTCAATGCCCTAACAAGAGAGTCATGGTCATGAGAGAAAATGGTGAGATAGAAACGGGGGAGGAAATTGTTAGTGATTCCACATCTTCAGGGGAGGAGGATGCAGAGGTGGAATATGCTGCTGAAGGAAGTGCTCTACTGATTATGAGAGCATTAAATACTCAATTAAAGGAGGACGTTGGTGATGAATTGCACAGAGAAACAATTTTCCATACAAGGTGTCTTATCCAAGACAAAGCTTGTAGCGTCATCATTGATGCTGCTGTATTAAATTTACTTTTTGCTGTTATAACCAGCTGTTACTAAAGTAGGGATATTTTTGTCTTTAACTTTGAAGCCAAGAGGCTATAAATACAAGTGTGATGAGAGAGTGGAGGACACACTTTGAATATTAATGAGAGATTGTTTCTGCTCCTTTAGTGAGTAAATTGGCTGTTTGGCTTTACCTGATTTTTCTAAAACTTTTGAGATTGAGTGTGACGCATCAGTTTTGGTATATGATGCGTCCCACATCGATTCTGCAGGGAGGTCTTGGGTGTTATATATATGAGTTTGCAAACCTCCCCTTGTGAGCTAGCTTTTGAGGCGGAGTTAGGCAGGTTCATATCATTAGTGATTCCACATCTTCAGGGGAGGAGGACGCAGAGGTGGAATATGCTGCTGAAGGAAGTGCTCTACTGATTATGAGAGCATTAAATACTCAATTAAAGGAGGACGTTGGTGATGAATTGCACAAAGAAATAATTTTCCATACAAGATGTCTTATCCAAGACAAAGCTTGTAGCGTCATCATTGATGCTGCTGTATTAAATTTACTTTTTGCTATTATAACCAGCTGTTACTAAAGTAGGGATATTTTTGTCTTTAGCTTTGAAGCCAAGAGGCTATAAATACAAGTGTGATGAGAGAGTGGAGAACACACTTTGAATATTAATGAGAGATTGTTTCTGCTCCTTTTGTGAGTAAATTGGCTGTTGCCTTTGTGATACGGTTTTTACCCTTAGTAACTGATTCCACTAAGAAGAAAGACCAAAGGACCGTCTTCAAAACAAGCCAAGAAACTCCCTTGAACCTTCAACCCTTCACCTTGAAGATGGAGAACTGAAAATATAACTCCCAAGTAAGACAGCCAAGAACAAGACCAATTCACCTATGCTGATGAACAACCTTGAACATATAATAAAACTTAACAAATCAAGCCAAGAAATTGCTAAGAAAAATAGAGAGAGTTCGAAGAAGAACTTTGAAGCAAAGCTCCAGCAATTTTGCTCAAAAAATTACCATATGAATTCTGATACCAAAATGAAACAAAAGAAGGCAGAAATATGGGTTAGTGTTGTCAAGACATTTCAACAACCATGGGACATGTGCAAGTCTTGGTTAATAGACCAATCTCTCCTAAAAATAGATACAAAGTTCAAACATTAATTGAAAGACAATCTGAAAAGAGATGTTTTGTCTTGAAGCTGAAAGTAGTAACTTTGCTTTTCCTATAAAAGGTTGAAGCATGGTTGGAGCTCTTGGACAAAGTTATGGCTTCCAATCTTTGCAAAATGGACAAAAGCATCCTCAAAAGGTAGGTGGAGATGGGCTGCCAATTGTGCTGCCACCCAGGCACTCCACTTGGACGCCACATTGGATGCCAACTAGGATGGACTTGTTGACGTGGCTGCCACATGTATGCCAACTTGGACGGATGCCACTTGGTCTCTTGGCTCCTCAAATATGCAAAGAAATGTACAGCAAGGTTGGCTTCTCTCTTCCATGTCCCAACCGAATACTTGCTAGAGGTTGGACTTGGTGATGTGCTTATGCACCAAGCCTTGAAGCTTCTTAGCCATTGCTCTAGTTATTGGCCCTTGATGTGCAATTGGTGCAACCGGTTCCTCATCACTTTGTTCTTGTGAAGCTCATTAACTTGCTGAGATTCTATCTTGCAAGGTTTAATGTGCATAATATTCTTGGTTTATTCATTCTCCATATGAATTAGGTCAAGAATCCCATTTTTGATATTTTCTTTGAATTACACAACAATCTGATTGTGCTGGTTCAAAGATTCAAATTCATACATCTTGATTTGGTGCTTTCCATATTGTTCATTTAATTCTTGAATGTGGGTTTTCAACTTACCAATTACTTGAAGGTTCACATCAGTTTTTGGTATCAGAGCAAAGGGACGTCCAAACAAGGTAGATTCTCTATTTGCTTCTTATTCTTTTTTCTTTTTTTTTACCTTTTTCATATTTGCTATTTGGCTCTAGTTCCATATTTGTTTCTTCTTCTTCATCTTGCATCTGGTTCTTTCTTGCTAAACCTTATTTTGCTTCTTATTGTGTTTCTGTTATTCACATTTTTGTTCATTGTATGCTTGACCGAAATTGGCTCTTGGGGTTTAGTATGACTTGTTTGTTTAAAAATTTGTTTTGTTGAGTTTGTCTTAAGGTTTTAGGTTAATCAAGCCAAAGCCATTATTCTAGCTATCCATCTTGCTTCCTTCATTTTGATATCAAGCATGAGAGATTATTTGGGTCATTGAGTTCGACTTACCTATTAGGCCTGAAAATTTACCAGCATTATTTGGGTGTGTTTAAGACGTTGGGTATAAATTTTGGGGGTTGTTCGATACTGTTTGCCCACTGAACCAAAATTTTGCGGTAGATCCGATCAAATTAAGTTCACATAGCAAATAGATCCAGAAATGCCTGAAAATTTACAGGGTGTTTATACCCCACTTCGGTAGTTCCCAAATTAAATTTCAGCTTAAAATTCAACCGTTTGTGTGGGGAACCAAAATTTTTGCGGCAGAATCGATCAAAATAAGTTCACATAGCAAATATACCCAGAAATTTCTGAAAATTTACGCGTGTTTATACCCCATATCAGTAGTTCCCAAATTAAATTTCAGCTTAAAATTCATCCGTTTGTGTGGGAAACCAAAATTTTGTGGTAGACACAATCAAATTAAGTTCACATAGTAAATCAGCCCAGAAATTCCTGAAAATTTACAAGTTGTTTGTGCCACATTTGAGCTATTCTCAAATTAAATTTCACCTCAAAATTTAATCGTTTGTGTGGGGAACCAAAATTTTGTGGCAGACATGATTACATTTGATTTACATAGTAAGTCTGTCAAGAAAAGCCTAAAATTCTAGCTGCAATTAGTCAGTATTGGGTTGCATTTGCCTACTCAATTTCATATCAAAATACACTCGTTTGCTTGGTGATCCTAAATTTATGCAATTCTTGGTGTGTTGTGTGAACTGCTGGTAATTGCGATAAGTTGGTGGCAAACTTGGATATTTAAGCTTGATATCACTTCTTTAGGTTGTCACTTTTCCAGCTTATTACTCTTTTATTTTGGTGTCTTCTTTCTTGATTGCTTATTGCATTACATTTCCATGCTTGAGCTTTTCTTTTCTTGACTTCTTGTGTCACATTATTGCTTTCTTGATTACTCGTTTTGATCCGTCTCGTTCAAGAATTTTATTGTATGTTAAATTTTTGTGAGTACAGTCCTGGTTTGAGTTACTTGAGTTTGATAAGAACTTGTGGACATAGCCAAGAGAGGTAAAAGGCACAGAGTGGTGAGTTCATAAGAGGGGAAAAGCCTTGTTGAGTTAAACACGAGTGGAGTGTCCCCTGTTGAGTGTAATCACGTAAGGGAGTGAGTGAGGTGTTTTCTTTACACTAACCATTTTCTTGCAGATCTGAAAAAATGTCTAGAAGGGGTGATGGTAGTGAGGGGGAAAGTGAAAATCCATTCTACATGCAGGCTGTCAGACAACAATTTGAAAGAATGAATGTTTTGTGCAATGGAGTTAGTGATAGGGATGTTAAATTCCTCAGTCACTTTTGGAAGGTTTTATGGGGAAAATTGGGCACTAAGTTGTTATTTTCCACCACTTGTCACCCACAAACCGATGGTCAAACTGAAGTAGTAAATAGGACACTAGCCACTCTTTTGCGTGCTGTGGTTAAGGAAAATTTGAAGTCATGGGAAGATTGCATTCCACTTATTGAATTTGCATGCAATCTTCCCAATTGCATGCAAATTTAATAAGTGGAATGCAATCTTCCCATGACTTCAAATTTTGCTTAACCACAGCACGCAAAAGAGTAGTTAGTGTCCTATTTACTACTTCAGTTTGACCATCGGTTTGTGGGTGACAAGTTGTAGAAAATAACAACTTGGTGCCCAATTTTCCCCACAAAACCTTCCAAAAGTGACTGAGGAATTTAACATCCCTATCACTAACTAAACTCTTAGGTATGCCATGCAACCTAACAATATCTCTAAATAATAAATTTGCAACATTTGTAGCATCATCAGTTTTATGGCATGGAATAAAATGTGCCATTTTTGAAAACCTATCAACAACAACAAAAATTGAATCATGGCCTTGTTTAGACCTAGCTAATCCCAACACAAAATCCATAGACAAATGAACCCAAGGATCACTAGGGGTAGGCAAAGGTGTATACAAACCTTGTGGCAAAACTCTAGATTTAGCCTTAGCACACACAACGCACCTAACACATACTCCTTCAACATCTCTTTTCATATTCGACTAATAAAAATGTTCCTTCAACACATATAAAGTTTTGGCAACACCAAAATGACCCATTAATCCACCAACATGAGACTCATTCACAAGTAATTCATGCATGGAACTCTTAGGCACACACTATCTATTTTCTCTAAACAAATATCCATCATGCCCATAAAGCTTCTCAACAGCATTCTTTTCACAAGCTGCATACACGCTAGCAAAGTCATTATCTTCAGCATATAATTCTTTCACATATTCGAATCCCAATAACTTTGCATCAAGAAGGGCAAGAAGGTTATACCTTCGAGATAAGGCATCAGCAACCACATTTTCTTTCCTATGTTTGTATTGAATCACATATGGGAAGGTCTCAAGGAACTCAACCCATTTTGCATGACGCCTACTCAACTTATTTTGCCCCTTGATATGCTTCAATGACTCATGATCTGTGTGGATGACAAATTGCTTTGGCCAAAGGTAATGTTGCCACGTTTCCTAGGCACGTACCAATGCATGCAACTCTTTGTCATATGTAGAATAGTTCAAAGCTGCTCCATTAAGCTTCTCACTAAAGTATGCTATTGGTTTCTTATCCTGCATTAAAACGGTTGCAATACCTATTCCTGATGCGTCACACTCAATCTCAAAAGTCTTAGAAAAATCAGGTAAAGCCAACACAGGAGCAGAACATAACATCTCTTTAATTTTGTGAAAAGCATCATCTTGTTTCTGTTCCCAAACAAAATTGACATTCTTTTTGACAAGATCATTCAATGGTGCTACAATGGTACTGAAATTCTTAATAAATCTTCTATAGAAATTAGTTAGTCCATGAAAACTACGTACTTCAGATACAGTCTTTGAAATGGGCCAGTCTTTAATAACTCTAATTTTTTCATCATCAACTTCAACACCATTAGCACTAATGACAAATCCTAAAAAGACAACCTTTTCCATGCAAAATGAACATTTCTTCAAGTTAGCATATAATTTTTCCTTTCTTAACACATCGAATACAACTCTTAAATGATGCATATGTTCATTCATGATGTGAACATTCAAGCAATTGGTAACTTGAAAACCCACATTCAAGAATTAAATGAACAATATGGAAAGCACCAAATCAAAATGTATGAATTTGAATCTTTGAACCAGCACAATCAGATTGTTGTGTAATTCAAAGAAAATATCAGAAATGAGATTCTTGACCTAATTCATATGGAGAATGAATAAACCAAGAATATTATGCACATTAAACCTTGCAAGATAGAATCTCAGCAAGTTAATGAGCTTCACAAGAACAAAGGCAACAGCCAATTTACTCACTTTAGAAACAATCTCTCATTAATATTCAAAGTGTGTCCTCCACTCTCTCATCACACTTGTATTTATAGCCTCTTGGCTTCAAAGCTAAAGACAAAAATATCCCTACTTTAATAACAACTGTAAGGAGCTTAGTCCAAACAAAAATTAATCTATCAAAAGACTAAAAACTCCTCACAAAAAGTAAATTTAATACAGCAGCAAATAAGGGCATTTAAGTGCAAAAGAGAGGTGGTTATAACAGATGGAATATTCCTTGAAAAATGTGCCAGCAGATGCATGTACATGGGTTGGATCTGGTGCATGCATGTCCACAGGTTATTCCATGTAACCTAATGCTCCACATGACACCTGGTCACTTCTAAGCTTAATTTTCACCAAATTTAATTCTTTGTAATTTTCTTCATGCCATTCCGGCTTATAATCCTTGCTCCTTATGATTTCACAAATTAAATTCTGAAGTGATTTAGCTCTAGCTCGAGTAATTGGACCTTGGATGAAATCCTTTGGTGTGGATGTAGCTTGATTCTCATCAATTCATGTCTCTATTGTAAACCAATATATCATCAAAATAAACAACAACAAATTTTCCAATAAAAGCATGCAACACATGATTCATCAATCTCATAAAAGTGCTAGGAGCATTAGTTAGCCCAAAAGGCATCACTAACCCCTCATATAGTCCATGCTTTGTTTTAAATGCAGTCTTCCATTCATCACCTACTTTCATGCGAATTTGATGATATCCGCTTTTCAAGTCAATTTTGGTAAAACCACAAGAACCACAAAGTTCATCCAACATGTCATCCAATCTACGTATAGGGTGGCGATACTTTACAGTGATTTTGTTGACCGCCCTACAATCCACACACATGGCCATCTGCCATCTTTCTTTGGTACCAAAAGGATGGGTACAGCACAAGGGCTCATACTTTCTCTCACGTAACCCTTAGCTAGCAATTCCTCAACTTGCCTTTGTAATTCTTTGGTTTCTTCAGGATTAGTTCTATAGGGTGGACGGTTGGAAATAACTGCTCCAGGTACAAAATCAATCTGGTGCTCAATCCCTCGAATAGGTGGTAGTCCAGCTGGCATCTCCTCAGGTAGCACATCCTCATATTCCTGCAAAAGGGAGACAACAACACTAAGCAAATTGGGGTCAAGGTCATATGTGGATAAACAAGAGTCCTTAAACACAATTAATAACATTTGCTTGTTGGCAAACATGGCATTCCTCACATCTCTTCCTTTAGCATACAAGCTTAATTTTCTCTCTCCTCTTTCCACACAGCTCTCCTTTTGCGCCGAAGTTTCACCTTTTTCAAGCACTCTTGGAATGTTTTCCTTACTCTCTTTTCTTTCCTCACAACCACCCTTGTCTTGCTCACTCACAACATTTTCAGTCAATTTCTTTTCACTCCTTCTTTTCTTCTCTGCTCTCTTTTCGGCCACTCTGGATTTTACCTCACCCATTGCTTGCTTAAGCCTTGTTTGGTCTTCATAAATCTGTTTTGGTGCCATAGGTGCCAAAATGGTTTTCCTTCCATTCATTTCAAAAGAATACCAATTTTTATACCCATCGTGGATCACCTTTCTATCAAATTGCCATAGTCGGCCAAGCAATAAATGGCCAGCTTGCATTGGAACCATATCACACATAACCTCATCATGATACGTTCCTATTACAAAGGAAATCAGCACTTGTTTTGTTACTTTCACCTCACCGCATTCATTCAACCACTGCAATTTATAGGGTCTAGGGTGTTTCAAAGTCCTCAACCCTAATCTCTGCACCAAAATAGTGCTAGCAACATTGGCACAACTTCCCCCATCAATGATGACACTACAAGCTTTGTCTTGGATAACACACCTTGTATGGAAAATTGTTTCTCTTTGCAATTCATCACCAACATCCTCCTTTACTTGAGTATTTAATACTCTCATAATCACTAGAGCACTTCCTTCAGCAGCATATTCTACCTCTGCATCCTCCTCCCCTGAAGATGTGGAATCACCCACAATTTCCTCCTCCGTTTTTATCTCACCATTTTCTCTCATGACCATGACTCTCCTGTTAGGGCATTGAAAAGCTATGTGTCCACTGCCCAAACACCTAAAACACTTCACATCTCTATTTCGGGTAGTAGTTGCAACCTCCTTTCCTTTACTTTCTACAAATTTCTTCTCCAACTTCTTTCCCTTTTCCTCATTTTTCTTATATTTGCTAACAGCATTTTCCCTATCCTACTTCTTCCAGTTAGACTTCCAAGATGAAGAAGCACCTGCATTTCCTCCAAATTTTGACTTGCTTTTAAGTTGCCTTTCTACCTTCATAGCCATGTGGACCATATCCTCCAACTCAACATAGTGATGTAACTCAACAATTTGAGCAATCTCCTTGTTTAAGCCCATTCAAGAATCTGGCCATGGTGGCTTCTCTATCCGCCTCCACATTTGCTCTAATCATAGCAATTTCCATTTCTTTATGATAATCTTCAACACTTTTAGAACCTTGAGTCCATCTTTGTAACCTCTGATGTAGCTCTCTATAGTAATGACTAGGAACAAATCTCTTCCTCATTATAGTTTTCATCTCACCTTAGGTTGCAATTGATTGCTCATAATTTCTCCTTCTACTAATCAACACTTTACTTTCTTTTACTCTGAATAGTGATGACAATCAAACACAGCTTCTACCTTCCTTTCCCATTCAAGATACATATCCGGATCATTTTTCCCTTGGAAAGAAGGGATGCTCATTTTAATACTTTTGATATTGTCATCTACCCTATCCCTCTCTCTTTCCTCTCTTCTTATCCTCCTATCCCCATTCCTCCTATCTTCAGCTCTTCACTCATACCTACCCCTCCTAGGTCTTTCAACCTCAAAATCATAGTTATCAACCTCATCTTCATCAGATTCAACTACGGGAGGTACAAGATCCCTCCTATCTGGTTATAACAGATGGAATATTCCTTGAAAAAGGTGCCAACAGATACATGTACATGGGTTGGATCTGGTGCATGCATGTCCACAGGTTATTCCATGTAATCTAATGCTCCACGTGACACCTAGTCACTTCTAAGCATAATTTTCACCAAATTTAATCCTTTACATTTTTCTTCATGCCATTCCAGCTTATAATCCTTGCTCCTTATGATTTCACAAATTAAATTCTGAAGTGATTTAGCTCTAGCTCTAGTAATTGGACCTTGGATGAAATCCTTTGTTGTGGATGTAGCTTGATTCTCATCAGAACGTCAGGGAACCTTTGTACATAGACCACCAACCCATACAGAGTGAGGCTCTGATACCAAATGATATGAATCTGCCTAACTCCACCTCAAAAGCTAGCTCACAAGGGGAGGTTTGCAAACCCATATATATAACACCCAAGACCTCCCTGCAGAACCGATGTGGGACTCATCATTAAATTATAAAGGGGAGTTAGGCAGATTCATATCATTTGGTATCAGAGCCTCACTCTGTATGGGTTGGGGGGCTATGTACAAAGGTTCCCTGACGTTCTTCGGGAGAAGTCGGGGTGAGTGAGTCATGACCCCGGTTGCTTCACGAGGACGTTCAGTCTAAAGGGGTCGGGAATGATGAGTCCCACATCGGTTCTGTAGGGAGGTCTTGGGTGTTATATATATGAGTTTGCAAACCTCCCCTTGTGAGCTAGCTTTTGAGGTGGAGTTAGGCAGATTCATATCAGGAAAAGTGACAACCTAAAGAAGTGATATCAAGCTTAAATATCCAAGTTTGCCACCAACTTATCACAATTACCAGCAGTTCACACAATACACCAAGAATTGCATAAATTTAGGATCACCAAGCAAACGAGTGTATTTTGATCTGAAATTGAGTAGGCAAATACAATCCAATACTAACTAATTGCTGCTAGAATTTCAGGCTTTTCTTGATAGGTTTACTATGTAAACCAAATTCAATCGTGTCAGCCGCAAAATTTTGTTCCCCACACAAACAGTTAAATTTTGAGCTGAGATTTAATTTAAGAATAGATCAAATGTGGCAAAAATAACCTGTAAATTTTCAGGAATTTCTGGGCTGATTTGCTATGTGAACTTAATTTGATCGTGTCTGCTGCAAAATTTTGGTTCCCCACACAAACGGATGAATTTTAAGCTGAAATTTAATTTGGGAACTACTGATATGGGGTATAAACAACCGGTAACTTTTCAGAAATTTCTGGGTATATTTGCTATGTGAACTTATTTTGATCGATTCTGCAACAAAATTTTGGTTCCCCACACAAATGGTTGAATTTTAAGCTAAAATTTAATTTGGGAACTACCGAAGTGGGGTATAAACACTCTGTAAATTTTCAGGAATTTCTTGTTCTATTTGCTATGTGAACTTAATTTGATCGGATCTGCCTCAAAATTTTGGTTCAGTAGGCAAATAATATCAAACAACCCCCAAAATTTACACCCAACGTCTTAAACACACCCAAATAATGCTGGTAAGGTTTCAGGCCTAATAGGTAAGTCGAACTCAATAACCAAAATAATCTCTCATGCTTGATATCAAAATGAAGGAAGCAAGATGGATAGCTAGAATAATGGCTTTGGCTTGATTAACCCAAAACCCTAAGACAAACTCAACAAATTAAATTTTTAAACAAACAAGTCATACTAAACCCCAAGAGCCAATTTCGGTCAAGCATACAACGAACAAAAATGTGAATAACAGAAACACAATAAGAAGCAAAACAAGGTTTAGCAAGAAAGAATAAGAAGAAGAAACAAATATGGAACTAGAGCCAAACAGCAAATATGAAAAAAGGTAACAAACAAAAAGAATAAGAAGCAAATAGAGAATCTACCTTGTTTGGACGTCCCTTTGCTCTGATACCAAAACTGATGCGAACCTGCCTAACTCCGCCTCAAAAACTAGCTCACAATGGGAGGTTTGCAAACTCATATATATAACACCCAAGACCTCCCTGCAGAACCGATGTGGGATGCATCATTCCCGACCCCTTTAGACTGAACGTCCTCGTGAAGTAACCTGGGTCATGACTCGTTCACCCCGACCTCTCCCGAATAACGTCAGGGAACCTTTTGTACATGGCCCACCGACTCCTGCAGAGTGAGGCTCTGATACCAAATGATATGAACCTTCAAGTAATTGGTAACTTGAAAACCCACATTCATGAATTAAGGAACAATATGGAAAGCACCAAATCAAGATGTATGAATTTGATTCTTTGAACCAGCACAATCAGATTACTGTGTAATTCAAAGAAAATATCAGAAATGGGATTCTTGACCTAATTCATATGGAGAATGAATAAACCAAGAATATTATGCACATTAAACCTTGCAAGATAGAAATCTCAGCAAGTTAATGAGCTTCACAAGAACAAAGGCAACAGCCAATTCACTCACTAATGGAGCAGAAACAATCTTTCATTAATATTCAAAGTGTGTCCTCCACTCTCTCATTACACTTGTATTTATAGCCTCTTGGCTTCAAAGCTAAAGACAAAAATATCCCTACTTTAGTAACAGCTGTAAGGAGCTTTAAGTCCAAACAAAAATTAATCTATCAAAAGACTAAAAACTCCTTACAAAAAGTAAATTTAATACAGCAGCAAGTAAGGGCATTTAAGTCCAAAAGAGAGGTGGTTATAACAGCAAGGAATATTCCATGAAAAAGGTGCCAGCAGATGCATGTACATGGGTTGGATCTGGTGCATGCATGTCCACAGGTTATTCCATGTAACCTAATGCTCCACATGACACCTGGTCACTTCCAAGCTTAATTTTCACCAAATTTAATCCTTTATAATTTTCTTCATGCCATTCCAGCTTATAATCCTTGCTCCTTATGATTTCACAAATTAAATTCTGAAGTGATTTAGCTCTAGCTCTAGTAATTGGACCTTGGATGAAATCCTTTGGCGTGGATGTCGCTTGATTCTCATCACTTTAGCTAAATCTGTGACTGATTTCCAGGAATAGTAACTGATTGCCTGGATCCTTTAAATTTAAATAGAGGTTTTGTGTGGGGAGACTCGGAGAACAAAGGGCGAATTCACTTGGTGAATTGGGATCCAATTTGCCAACCTATAGCGTGTGGGGGGTCTTGGCTTGAGAAAAGCTAAGGATATCAATGGAGCTTTACTTGCCAAGCTTTGCTGGAGAATGAATGATAAAAGAAAAAGAGGGTGAAAACTTTGAGATTTAAGCATTTAAAGGGTGGTAATATTCTAGATACTAGCTGTCAGGTGAAAAGAAAATCTTCTACTTGGAGAGATATTAAGAATCACATGGAAACTGTTATAGCAGGTCTGAATTGCCTTCCTGTAAATGGCAAAAAAGTTCAGTTCTGGACTGATAAATATAAATATAAATATAAATGGGTGGGGGAGATGGAAAAAAGTCTTAAGTCTCTTTCTTTGGATGCTAGGTAAACCACTGTGGCAGAGATGCTGGGGGCACTGGAAATTATTCCAGCATTTCTTACCTATCTCCTCCTCTTGTTTGCAGATTGCAGCTATCACTGTGAATCCTCCAAAATCTGGGAAGGATGAGATTGACTGGCCTGCTACCTCTAATGGATCCTTTTCGGTGAAGTCATCTCGCAGGTCAAGAGTGGGAAAAAAGCAAATAGCTTGTTTGGTCTTTGCAAACTCCATAAAGAGTGTGTAACCTGGTTTGGATTGGGGCCAAGGACCGCTTCCAATTTTAAAAGAGCGAGACGTCATAGAGCGGAGTCTGAAAGATGTGGGAGGGAAGCTGAGTCTACTTGTCATGCAATTAGAGATTGGCTTTATAGTCAATGGATATCGGAGAAAATTGTTGATAGGGACTGCCATGGGAAGTTCTTCTCTTTGAACCCACTAAATGGGATTGCTTTTAATCTAAAGGCTCAGCTTAGTAGGGATTTGGCTTATAACCTTAAAGATTATTTGCAGTAACAGTGGGGTACTTGTGTGGAGGAAGAAGTCTTTCTTTGAAGAAGGCTGGAACCTACTTCATGATCCTATGAATTTTCTTTTTCGGCAGGTTGAGATCTTTTCAGATTCTCTAAATGAGCAACTAAATGTCTTGGGAGAGAAAAAGCCTATAGTGGAAAGACTGATCAGTTGGAAGCCTCCTAGTTCAGAGTGGTTGAAGCTTAATACAGATGACTCCTCTTTGGGAAATCCAAGCAAAGCTGGAGCTCGTATCTTTAGAGTCAGCAGGCCGGGCCTGCGGTTCTAATGATTCCGGATTTTTATACCTAACGACCATCCAAGGTTTCATGAGTACTCCTATTCTGTTAGTTAGTTATGACTTTTCGTTTGACATTTTAGCTGAGTCCGCTTGGGCCTGTGTCAAGCCTTTGTTTATTCAGGTGTCTATGCCTATTTTTTGGGGGATGAGAATCAAGCTACATCCATGCCAAAGGATTTCATCCAAGGTCCAATTACTAGAGCAAGAGCTAAATCACTTCAGAATTTAGTTTTTGAAATCTTAAAGAGCAAGGATTATAAGCTGGAATGGCATGAAGAAAATTATAAAGGATTAAGTTTGGTGAAAATTAAGCTTGGAAGTGACCAGGTGTCATGTGCAGCATTAGGTTATGTGGAATAAACTGTGGACATGCATGTACCAGATCCAACCCATGTACATGCATCTGCTGGCACCTTTTTGAAAGAATATTCCTTGCTGTTATAACCACCTCTCTTTTGGACTCAAATGCCCTTATTTGCTGCTGTATTAAATTTACTTTTTGTAAGGAGCTTTTAGACTTTTGATAGAATAATTTTTGTTTGGACTTAAAGCTCCTTGCAGCTGTTATTAAAGTAGGGATATTTTTGTCTTTAGCTTTGGAGCCAAGAGACTATAAATACAAGTGTAATGAGAGAGTGGAGGACACACTTTGAATATTAATGAAAGATTGTTTCTGCTCTTTTAGTGAGTAAATTGGTTGTTGCCTTTGTTATTGTGAAGCTCATTAACTTGCTGAGATTTCTATTTTGCAAGGTTTAATGTGCATAATATTCTTAGTTTATTCATTCTCCATATGAATTAGGTCAAGAATCCCATTTTTGATATTTTCTTTGAATTACACAGCAATCTGATTGTGTTGGTTCAAAGAATCAAATTCATACATCTTGATTTGGTGCTTTCCATATTGTTCCTTTAATCCTTGAATGTGGGTTTTCAAGTTACCAATTACTTGAAGGTTCACATCAGTTTTGGTATCAGAGCAAAGGGACGTCCAAACAAGGTAGATTCTTTATTTGCTTCTTATTCTTTGCGTGTTTGTTACCTTTTTCAAATTTTTTGTTTGGCTCTAGTTCCATATTTGTTTCTTCTTCTTCATCTTGCATCTGGTTCTTTCTTGCTAAACCTTGTTTTGCTTCTTATTATGTTTCTGTTATTCACATTTTTTGTTCATTGTATGCTTGACCGAAATTGGCTCTTGGGGTTTAGTATGACTTGTTTGTTTAAAAATTTGTTTTGTTGAGTTTGTCTTAGGGTTTTGGGTTAATCAAGCCAAAGCCATTATTCTAGCTATCCGTCTTGCTTCATTTATTTTGATATCAAGGATGAGAGATTATTTGGGTCATTGAGTTTGACTTACCTATTAGGCCTGAAACTTTACCAGCATTATTTGGGTGTGTTTAAGACGTTGGGTGTAAATTTTGGGGGTTGTTTGATATTGTTTGCTTACTGAACCAAAATTTTGCGGCAGACCCGATCAAATTAAGTTCACAAAGCAAATAGACCCACAAATTCCTGAAAATTTTCAGGGTGTTTATACCCCACTTCAGTAGTTGCCAAATTAAATTTCAGCTTAAAATTCAACCATTTGTGCGGGGAACCAAAATTTTGCGGTAGAATCAATCAAATTAAGTTCACGTAGCAAATATACCCAGAAATTTCTAAAAATTTACCAGGTGCTTATACCCCATTTCAGTGGTTCCCAAATTAAATTTCAGCTTAAAATTCTTCCGTTTGTGTGGGGAACTAAAATTTTGAGGCAGACTCGATCAAATTAAGTTCACATTACAAATCAGCTGATGAAGAAGCACCAGTGCCTATGCCATTATTTAGAGGACCCATCACCAGAGCCAGAGCTAGAGAGCTGCAAGCATTGGTGTTGGAGCATTGTGAGCACAAGGGGGATCAAAATTGCCATGTTGGACTTTCTTGCATATTGTTGGAATCTAAATGGATCATTCTCACACAAGTTGGCATGGGAGACTTGACAAGTGGCGCCACATCAGCGTGACTTCGCCACATCAGCATGACTTGGCACAAGACCATTGGCCAAGTGGATTGGAGGAGCTTCTTATGCTTATTTGGATTTGCCATGTGCTGATACCTTTTGTTGGTCCCCACTACATTAAAAAAAGGCTGCTACCACCTAAAGTGTTGCTGCCAACTTATGGTCCCCACTACATAAAGGGCTGCCATAAAGCAAGTGGTCCCAAATGGTCCCCCCCCCCCCTATGGAAACGCCCCATCTGATTGAGGAGCCTTTTATTTTTGTCTTTTTAGCCATGTTGGCACACTTTTAGGGTTTTAGCGATGCTATATATAACCCAAAATATTCAGATTGTATGGGCAGCCTTCATTTTTTCTAGTTTAAGTGTGAGCATTAGGGAGAGAACTCCATTGCTGGAGCTTGAGTTAGTTCTATGTTTCTTCCATGTTTCTTGAAAGAACTTGGATTCTAGCAGCATGAACCCCTTGCTAGTCTTATTTTGATGATCAATATGCTTTAGCTTGTTACTATTTGTGTATTGATACTTGGGTTTTCAATCTGAAATTCTGCCTTGTTTGGATGATTAAAGATCTTGGTTCCAATATTTAGATGTTGTGTTTCTTGGCATCCTAGGAGTGCTCATCATCAGCCCAGAAATTCCTGAAAATTTACAGGTTGTTTGTGCCACATTTGAGCTGTTCTCAAATTAAATCTCAGCTCAAAATTTAACCGTTTGTGTGGGGAACCAAAATTTTGAGGCAGACACGATTAAATTTGGTTTACGTTGTAATCCTGTCAAGAAAAGCCTGAAATTCTAGCAGCAATTAGTCAGTATTGGTTTGCATTTGCCTACTCAATTTCAGATCAAAATACACTCGTTTGCTTGGTGATCCTAAATTTATGCAATTCTTGGTGTATTGTGTGAACTGCTGGTAATTGTGATAAGTTGGTGGCAAACTTGGATATTTAAGCTTGATATCACTTCTTTAGGTTTGTCACTTTTTCAGCTTATTACTCTTTTATTTTGGTGTCTTCTTTCTTGATTCCTTATTGTATTACATTTCCATGCTTGAGCTTTTCTTTTCTTGACTTCTTGAGTCACATTATTGCTTTCTTGATTACTCGTTTTGATCCGTCTCGTTCAAGAATTTTATTGTGTGTTAAATTTTTTGTGAGTACAGTCTTGGTTTGAGTTACTTGAGTTTGATAAGAACTTGTGGACATAGCCAAGAGAGGTAAAAGGCACAGAGTGGTGAGTTCATAAGAGGGAAAAAGCCTTGTTGAGTTAAACACGAGTGGAGTGTCCCCTGTTGAGTGTAAACACGTAAGGGAGTGAGTGAGGTGTTTTCTTTACACTAACCATTTTCTTGCAGGTCTGAAAACATGTCTAGAAGGGGTGATGGTAGTGAGGGGGAAGGTGAAAATCCATTCTACATGCAGGCTTTCAGACAACAATTTGAAAGAATGAATGTTGTGTGCAATGGAATCATAGATAGGTTGGAAAGATTGGAGCAAAGAGGTAGGCAAAATGAGAGAAGGCCAAATAGGAGGGATCTTGTACCTCCCGTAGTTGAATCTGATGAAGATGAGGTTGATAACTATGATTTTGAGGTTGAAAGACCTAGGAGGGGTAGGTATGAGAGAAGAGCTGAAGATAGGAGGAATGGGGATAGGAGGATAAGAAGAGAGGAAAGAGAGAGGAATAGGGTAGATGACAATATCAAAAGTATTAAAATGAGCATCCCTTCTTTCCAAGGGAAAAATGATCCGGATGTGTATCTAGAATGGGAAAGGAAGGTAGAAGCTGTCTTTGATTGTCATCACTATTCAGAGGAGAAGAAAGTAAAGTTAGCAGCAGTAGAATTTACTGATTATGCTTTGGTATGGTGGGATCAAGTGTTGATTAGTAGAAGGAGAAATTATGAGCAATCAATTGCAACCTGGGGTGAGATGAAAACTATAATGAGGAAGAGATTTGTTCCTAGTCATTACTATAGAGAGCTACATCAGAGGTTACAAAGATTGACTCAAGGTTCTAAAAGTGTTGAAGATTATCATAAAGAAATGGAAATTGCTATGATTAGAGCAAATGTGGAGGAGGATAGAGAAGCCACCATGGCTAGATTCTTGAATGGGCTAAACAAGGAGATTGCTCATATTGTTGAGTTACATCACTATGTTGAGTTGGAGGATATGGTCCACATGGCTATGAAGGTAGAAAGGCAACTTAAAAGCAAGTCAAAATTTGGAGGAAATACAGGTACTTCTTCATCTTGGAAGTCTAACTGGAAGAAGGAGGATAGGGAAAATGTTGTTAGCAAATATAAGAAAATTGAGGAAAAGGGAAAGAAGGTGGAGAAGAAATTTGTAGAAAGTAAAGGAAAGGAGGTTGCAACTATTACCCGAAATAGAGATGTGAAGTGTTTTAGGTGTTTGGGCAGTGGACACATAGCTTCTCAATGCCCTAACAAGAGGAGAATACAGAGGTAGAATATGCTGCTGAAGGAAGTGCTCTAGTGATTATGAGAGCATTAAATACTCAAGTAAAGGAGTATATTGGTGATGAATTGCAAAGAGAAACAATTTTCCATACAAGGTGTTTTATCCAAGACAAAGCTTGTAGTGTCATCATTGATGGGGGAAGTTGTGCCAATGTTGCTAGTACTATTTTGCTGCAGAGATTAGGGTTGAGGACTTTGAAACACCCTAGACCCTATAAATTGCAATGGTTGAATGAATGCGGTTAATAGAAACTAATTTTTAAGAATTAAAAAATGAATTCATTAAATTTTTGTTTAATTGAGCCTGTAAAAAACATTGAAATTACTAGCGTATTGGTCCATTAATTTTTTTTGCTTTTTGGGCCATGGAAAAAAATATTAATCAATGACGATTATAATATTTAGATATATGAGATTAATGATGGATATAACAACTAGACTTAGGTATTTTATGTGCCTCACTCACAATTTAATTTTTTTTAAATTCTTAAATTAAAAAAAAATTCAGCAACCAATTTTTAATCTAAGTTGAGCTAATAAAAAAGTTTCATTTTATTAGAATATAGGCTCATTAAATTTTTTTTTAAGTGGGTTAATTTTTAAATTATAAGAATAATGTCTCATTAAATTTTTATTTAATTGGAATAACAAAAAAATAACCTTTTTAAATTTTGTTAAGGTTTTTTTTTTTAGCTAGACATAAGAGACAATTAAGAGCATACTCATATTTAAAGTACTCTAAATTAAAAATAAAATTGTTGAGGAGTTTCAGCTTTTTTTCAGTCTTTGAGTTCAATTTTAAACGGATGCAACTTTTAGACCTAGGTGTTTTACTTATTTAACTCACAATTTTTGTATTTTTTAAATATTTTTTTATTACCCAAAGGAAAATTTAAAGTTATGGGCAACTAATTTTTAAATTTTGTTGGCTTAATAAAAAATATTTTTTAAGAATTAAAAAATGAATTTATTAATTTTTTGTTTAATTGAGCTTGTAAAAAAATTTTGAAATTACTAGAGTATTGGTCCAGCAATTTTTTTTGCTTTTTTGGGCTATGGAAAAATATATTAATCAATGACAATTATAACATTTAGATATATGGGACGAATGAAGGATATAACAACTAGACTTAGGTATTTTATGTTCCTCGCTCACAATTTAATTTTTTTTTAAATTCTTAAATTAAAATAAAAAATTCAGCAACCAATTTTTAATCTAAGTTGAGCTAATAAAAAAGTTTCATTTTATTATATAGGCTCATTAATTTTTTTTTAAGTGGTTTAAGTTTCAAATTATAAGAACAATGTCTCATTAAATTTTTATTTAATTGGAATAATAAAAAAATAACATTTTTAAATTTTGTTCAGGTTTTTTTTTTTTAGCTAGACATAAGAGACAATTAAGAGCATACTCACATTTAAAGTACTCTAAATTAAAAATAAAATTGTTGAGGAGTTTCGACTTTTTTTCAGTCTTTGTGTTCAATGTTAAATGGATGCAACTTTTAGGCCTAGGTGTTTTATTTATTTGATTTTCAATATTTTTTTGTTATCCAAAGGAAAACTTAAAAATATGGGCAACTAATTTTTCAATTTTGTTAGGTTAATAAAAACTAATTTTTAAGAATTAAATTATGAATTCATTAATTTTTTGTTTAATTGAACCTGTAAAAAATATTCAAATTACTAGAGTATTGGTCAATTAATTTTTTTTGCTTTTTTGAGCCATGGAAAAAAATATTAATCAATGACGATTATAATACTTAGATATATGAGACGAATGACGGATATAACAACTAGACTTAGGTATTTTACGCACCTCGCTCACAATTTAATTTTTTTTTAATTCTTAAATTAAAAAAAAATTAAGCAATCAATTTTTAATCTAACTTGAGCTAATAAAAAAGTTTCATTTTATTAGAATATAGGCTCATTAAATTTTTTTTAAGTGGGTTAAGGTTCAAATTATGAGAATAATGGCTCATTAAATTTTTCATTTAATTGGAATAATAAAAAAATAACATTTTAAAAATTTATTAAGTTTTTTTTTTGCTTGACATAAGAGACAATTAAGAGCATACCCACATTTAAAGTACTCTAAATTAAAAATACAATTGTTGAGGAGTTTTGGCTTTGTTTCAATCTTTGAGTTAAATGTTACACGGATGCAACCTTTAGACCTAGGTGTTTTACTTATTTAACTCACAATTTGTGTGTTTTTTAAATACTTCTTTTATTACCCAAAGGAAATATTAAATATATGGGCAACTAATTTTTTAATTTTGTTAGGTTAATAAAAACTAATTTTTATGAATTAAAAAATGAATTCATTAATTTTTTGTGCAATTGATTCGATAAAAAACTTTGAAATTACTAGAATATTGGCCCATTAATTTTTTGCTCTTCTGGGCCATGGAAAAAAATATTAATCAATGACGATTATAACATTTAGATGTATGAGACGAATGATGGATATAACAACTAGACTTAGTTATTTTATGTACCTCACTCACAATTTAATTTTTTTTAAATTCTTAAATTAAAAAAAAAATTCAGCAACCAATTTTTAATCTTAATTGAGCTAATAAAAAAGTTTCATTTTATTAAAATATAGGCTCATTAAATTTTTTTTTTATGTGGGTTAAGTTTCAAATTATAAGAATAATGGCTCATTAAATTTTTTATTTAATTGGAATAAGAAAAAAAATAAACTTTTTAAATTTTGTTAGGGGTTTTTTTTTTAGCTAGACATAAGAGACAATTAAGAGCATACCCACATTTAAAGTACTCTAAATTAAAAATAAAATTGTTGAGGAGTTTCGACTTTGTTTCAATTTTTGAGTTCAAAGTTAAACAGATGCAACTTTTAGACCTATGTGTTTTATTTATTTAACTCATAATTTCTGTGTGCTTTAAACATTTTTTTATTACCCAAAGGAAAATTCAAAAATATGGGCAACTAATTTTTCAATTTTGTTTGGTTAATAAAAACTAATTTTTAAGAATTAAAATATGAATTCATTAATTTTTTGTTTAATTGAGTTGATAAAAAAATTTGAAATTACTAGAATATTGGTAAATTAATTTTTTGCTTTTTTGGGCCATGGATAAAAATATTAATTAATGACGATTACAACATTTAGATATATGAGGCGAATGACAGATATAACAACTAGACTTAAGTATTTTATGTATCTCACTCACAATTTAATTTTTTTAAATTCTTAAATTAAAAAAAAATTCAGCAACCAATTTTTAATCTAAGTTGAGCTAATAAAAAAGTTTCATTTTATTAGAATATAGGCTCATTAAATTTTTTTTAAGTGCGTTAATTTTCAAATTATAAGAATAATGTCTCATTAAATTTTTATTTAATTGGAATAATAAAAAAATAAACCTTTTAAATTTTGTTAAGCTTTTTTTTTTAGCTAGACATAAGGGACAATTAAGAGCATACCCACATTTAAAGTACTCTAAATTAAAAATAAAATTGTTGAGGAGTTTTAGCTTTTTTTCAGTCTTTGAGTTCAATGTTAAACGGATGCAACTTTTAGACCTAGGTGTTTTATTTATTTAATTTTAAATATTTTTTTATTACCCAAAGGAAAATTCAAAAATATGGGCAACTAATTTTTCAATTTTGTTAGGTTAATAAAAACTTATTTTTAAGAATTAAAAAATGAATTCATTAATTTTTTGTTTAATTGAGCCTGTAAAAAAATTTGAAATTACTAGAGTATTGGTCTAGCAATTTTTTTTGCTTTTTTGGGCCATGGAAAAAAATATTAATCAATGACAATTATAACATTTAGATATATGAGATGAATGATGGATATAAAAAAAGACTTAGGTATTTTATGTACCTCCCTCACAATTTAACTTTTTTTTAAATTCTTCAATTAAAAAAAAATTTAGCAACTAATTTTTAATCTAAGTTGAGCTAATAAAAAAGTTTCATTTTATTAGAATATAGGCTCATTAATTTTTTTTAGGTGGGTTAAGTTTGATATTACAAGAATAATGGCTCATTAAATTTTTTATTTAATTGGAATAATAAAAAAATAAACTTTTAAAAATTTGTTAAGTTTTTTTTTTTTTGCTAGACATAAGAGACAATTAAGAGCATACCCACTTTTAAAGTACTCTAAATTAAAAATACAATTGTTGAGGAGTTTCGGCTTTGTTTCAATCTTTGAGTTCAATGTTACACGGATGCAAATTTTAGACCTAGGTGTTTTATTTATTTAACTCATAATTTGTGTTTTTTTTAAATATTTCTTTTATTACCCAAAGGAAATTTTAAAAACATGGGCAACTAATTTTTCAATTTTGTTAGGTTAATAAAAACTTATTTTTAAGAATTAAAAAATGAATTCATTAATTTTTTGTTTAATTGAGCCTGTAAAAAAATTTGAAATTACTAGAGTATTGGTCCAGCAATTTTTTTTGCTTTTTTGGGCCATGGAAAAAAATATTAATCAATGACAATTGTAACATTTAGATATATGAGACGAATGACGGATATAACAACAAGACTTAGGTATTTTATGTACCTCCCTCACAATTTAATTTTTTTTAAATTCTTAAATTAAAAAAAAAATTCAGCAACCAATTTTAAATCTAAGTTAAGCTAATAAAAAAGTTTCATTTTATTAGAATATAGGCTCATTAATTTTTTTTTAAGTGGGTTAAGTTTCAAATTACAATAATAATGGCTCATTAAATATTTTATTTAATTGGAATAATAGAAAAATAACCTTTCAAAAATTTATTCAGTTTTTTTTTTTTTGCTAGACATAAGAGACAATTAAGAGCATACCCACATTTAAAGTACTCTAAATTAAAAATTAAATTGTTGAGGAGTTTTCGCTTTGTTTCAATTTTTGAGTTCAATGTTAAACGGATGCAACTTTTAGACCTAGGTGTTTTACTTATTTAACTCCCAATTTCTATATTTCTTAAATATTTTTTTATTACCCAAAGGAAAATTTAAAAATATGGGCAACTAATTTTTCAATTTTGTTAGATTAATAAAAACTATTTTTTAAGAATTAAAAAATGATTTTATTAATTTTTTGTTTAATTGAGCCTGTAAAAAAATTTTGAAATTACTAGAGTATTGGTCCAGCAATTTTTTTTGCTTTTTTGGGCCATGGAAAAATATATTAATCAATGACGATTATAACATTTAGATATATGGGACGAATGAAGGATATAACAACTAGACTTAGTTATTTTATGTACCTCACTCACAATTTAATTTTTTTTAAATTCTTAAATTAAAAAAAAATTCAGCAACCAATTTTTAATCTAAGTTGAGCTAATAAAAAAGTTTCATTTTATTAAAATATAGGCTCATTAATTTTTTTTTATGTGGGTTAAGTTTCAAATTATAAGAATAATGGCTCATTAAATTTTTTATTTAATTGGAATAAGAAAAAAATAAACTTTTTAAATTTTGTTAAGGGTTTTTTTTTAGCTAGACATAAGAGACAATTAAGAGATACCCACATTTAAAGTACTCTAAATTAAAAATAAAATTGTTGAGGAGTTTCGACTTTGTTTCAATTTTTGAGTTCAAAGTTAAATAGATGCAACTTTTAGACCTAGGTGTTTTATTTATTTAACTCACAGTTTCTGTGTGTTTTAAATATTTTTTTATTACCAAAAGGAAAATTCAAAAATATGGGCAACTAATTTTTCAATTTTGTTAGGTTAATAAAAACTAATTTTTAAGAATTAAAATATGAATTCATTAATTTTTTGTTTAATTGAGTTGATAATAAAATTTGAAATTTCTAGAATATTGGCCCATTAATTTTTTGCTTTTTTGGGCCATGGAAAAAAATATTAATTAATGACGATTACAACATTTAGGTATATGAGGCGAATGATAAATATAACAACTAGACTTAAGTATTTTATGTATCTCACTCACAATTTAGTTTTTTTAAATTCTTAAATTAAAAAAAAAAAATTCAGCAACCAATTTTTAATCTAAGTTGAGCTAATAAAAAAGTTTCATTTTATTAGAATATAGGCTCATTAAATTTTTTTTTAAGTGGGTTAATTTTCAAATTATAAGAATAATGTCTCATTAAATTTTTATTTAATTGGAATAATAAAAAAGTAAACCTTTTAAATTTTGTTAAGGTTTTTTTTTTAGCTAGACATAAGAGACAATTAAGAGCATACCCAAATTTAAAGTACTCTAAATTAAAAATAAAATTGTTGAGGAGTTTCAGCTTTTTTTCGGCCTTTGAGTTCAATGTTAAACGGATGCAACTTTTAGACCTAGATGTTTTATTTATTTAATTTTAAATATTTTTTTATTACCCAAAGGAAAATTTTAAAATATGGGCAACTAATTTTTCAATTTTATTAGGTTAATTAAAAAAATAATTTTTAAGAATTAAAAAATGAATTCATTAATTTTTTGTGCAATTGAACCGATAAAAAACATTGAAATTATTAGATTATTGGCCCATTAATTTTTTGCTCTTTTGGGCCATGGAAAAAAATATTAATCAATGGCGATTATAACATTTAGATATATGAGACAAATGATAGATACAACAACTAGATTTAGTTATTTTATGTACCTCACTCATAATTTAATTTTTTTTTAGTTCTTAAATTAAAAAAGAAATTCAGCAACAAATTTTTAATCTAAGTTGTGCTAATAAAAAAGTTTCATTTTATTAAAATATAGGCTCATTATTTTTTTTTTATGTGGGCTAAGTTTCAAATTATAAGAATAATGGCTCATTAAATTTTTTATTTAATTGGAATAATAAAAAAAATAAACCTTTTAAATTTTGTTAAGGGTTTTTTTTTAGCTAGACATAAGAGACAATTAAGAGCATACCCACATTTAAAGTACTCTAAATTAAAAATAAAATTGTTGAGGAGTTTCGACTTTGTTACAATTTTTGAGTTCGAAGTTAAACAGATGCAACATTTAGACCTATGTGTTTTATTTATTTAACTCACAATTTCTATGTGCTTTAAATATTTTTTTATTACCCAAAGGAAAATTCAAAAATATGGGCAACTAATTTTTCAATTTTGTTAGGTTAATAAAAACTAATTTTTAAGAATTAAAATATGAATTCATTAATTTTTTGTTTAATTGAGTTGATAAAAAAATTTGAAATTACTAGAATATTGGTCCATTAATTTTTTGCTTTTTTGGGCCATGGAAAAAAATATTAATTAATGACGATTACAACATTTAGATATATGAGGCGAATGACAGATATAACAACTAGACTTAGGTATTTTATGTACCTCGCTCACAATTTAATTTTTTTAAATTCTTAAATTAAAAAAAAAATCTGCAACCAATTTTTAATCTAAGTTGAGCTAATAAAAAAGTTTCATTTTATTAGAATAATGTCTCATTAAATTTTTATTTAATTGGAATAATAAAAAAAATAACCTTTTTAAATTTTGTTAAGGTTTTTTTTTTTAGCTAGACATAAGAGACAATTAAGAACATACCCACATTTAAAGTACTCTAAATTAAAAATAAAATTGTTGAGGAGTTTCAGCTTTTTTTCTGTCTTTGAGTTCAATGTTAAATGGATGCAACTTTTAGACCTAGGTGTTTTATTTATTTAATTTTAAATATTTTTTTATTACCCAAAGGAAAATTTAAAAATATGGGCAACTAATTTTTCAATTTTGTTAGGTTAATAAAAACTAATTTTTAAGAATTAAAATATGAATTCATTAATTTTTTGTTTAATTGAGCCTGTAAAAAACATTGAAATTACTAGCGTATTGGTCCATTAATTGTTTTTGCTTTTTGGGCCAAGGAAAAAAATATTAATCAATGACGATTATAATATTTAGATATATGAGACGAATGACGGATATAACAACTAGACTTAGGTATTTTATGTACCTCGCTTACAATTTAATTTTTATAAATTCTTAAATTAAAAAAAAAAAATTAGCAACAAATTTTTAATCTAAGTTGAGCTAATAAAAAAGTTTCATTTTATTAGAATATAGGCTCATTAAATTTTTTTTAGTGGGTTAAGTTTAAAATTATAAGAATAATGCCTCATTAATTTTTTTATTTAATTGGAATAATAAAAAAAATAAAATTTTAAAAATTTGTTAAGTTTTTTTTTTTTTTTTTTTGCTAGACATAAGAGACAATTAAGAGCATACCCACATTTAAAGTACTCTAAATTAAAAATACAATTGTTGAGGAGTTTCGGCTTTGTTTCAATCTTTGAGTTCAATGTTACACGGATGCAACTTTTAGACCTAGGTGTTTTATTTATTTAACTCATAATTTGTGTATTTTTTAAATATTTCTTTTATTACCCAAAGGAAATTTTAAAAATATGGGCAACTAATTTTTCAATTTTTTTAGGTTAATAAAAACAAATTTTTAAGAATTAAAAAATGAATTCATTAATTTTTTGTTTAATTGAGCCTGTAAAAAAATTTGAAATTACTAGAGTATTGGTCCAGCAATTTTTTTTGCTTTTTTGGGCCATGGAAAAAAATATTAATCAATGACAATTATAACATTTAGATATATGAGATGAATGATGGATATAAAAAAAGACTTAGGTATTTTATGTACCTCCCTCACAATTTATTTTTTTTTAAATTCTTCAATTAAAAAAATAAATTTAGCAACTAATTTTTAATCTAAGTTGAGCTAATAAAAAAGTTTCATTTTATTAGAATATAGGCTCATTAATTTTTTTTAGGTGGGTTAAGTTTGAAATTACAAGAATAATGGCTCATTAAATTTTTTATTTAATTGGAATAATAAAAAAATAAACTTTTAAAAATTTGTTAAGTTTTTTTTTTATTAGACATAAGAGACAATTAAGAGCATACCCACTTTTAAAGTACTCTAAATTAAAAATACAATTGTTGAGGAGTTTTGGCTTTGTTTCAATTTTTGAGTTCAATGTTAAACGGAAGCAACTTTTAGACCTAGGTGTTCTACTTATTTAACTCGCAATTTCTGTATTTTTCAAATATTTTTTTATTACCCAAAGGAAAATTTAAAAATATGGGCAACTAATTTTAAAATTTTGTTAGATTAACAAAAACTAATTTTTAAGAATTAAAAAATGAATTTATTAATTTTTTGTTTAATTGAGCCTGTAAAAAAAGTTTGAAATTACTAGAGTATTGGTTCAGCAATTTTTTTTTCTTTTTTGGGCCATGGAAAAATATATTAATCAATGACGATTATAACATTTAGATATATGGGACGAATGAAGGATTTAACAACTAGACTTAGGTATTTTATGTTCCTCGCTCATAATTTAATTTTTTTTAAATTCTTAAATTAAATAAAAAATTCAGCAACCATTTTTTAATCTAAGTTGAGCTAATAAAAAAGTTTCATTTTATTATATAGGCTCAATAAATTTTTTTTAAGTGGGTTAAGTTTCAAATTATAAGAATAATGTCTCATTAAATTTTTATTTTATTGGAATAATAAAAAAATAACCTTTTTAAATTTTGTTAAGGTTTTTTTTTTAGCTGGACATAAGAGAGAATTAAGAGCATACTCACATTTAAAGTAATCTAAATTAAAAATAAAATTGTTGAGGAGTTTCGACTTTTTTTCAGTCTTTGAGTTCAATGTTAAACGGATGCAACTTTTAGACCTAAGTGTTTTATTTATTTAATTTTAAATATTTTTTTATTATCCAAAGGAAAACTTAAAAATATGGGCAACTAATTTTTCAATTTTGTTAGGTTAATAAAAACTAATTTTTAAGAATTAAAAAAATGAATTCATTAATTTTTTGTTTAATTGAGTCTATAAAAAACTTTGAAACTACTAGAATATTTGTCCATTAATTTTTTTGCTTTTTTGGGCCAGGGAAAAAAATATTAATAAATGACGATTATAACATTTAGATATATGAGGCGAATGACAAATATAACAACTAGACTTAGGTATTTTATGTACCTCGCTCACAATTTAATTTTTTTTTAAATTCTTAAATTAAAAAAAAAATTCAGCAACCAATTTTTAATCTTAGTTGAGCTAATAAAAAAGTTTCATTTTATTAGAATATAGGCTCATTAATTTTTTTTTAAGCGGGTTAAATTCAAATTATAAGAATAATGGCTCATTAAATTTTTTATTTAATTGGAATAATAGAAAAATAACCTTTTAAAAATTCGTTAAGTTTTTTTTTTGCTAGACATAAGAAACAATTAAGAGCATACCTACATTTAAAGGACTCTAAATTAAAAATATAATTGTTGAGGAGTTTCGGCTTTGTTTCAATCTTTGAGTTCGATGTTACACGGATGCAACTTTTAGACCTAGGTGTTTTATTTATTTAACCTATAATTTGTGTGTTTTTTAAATATTTCTTTTATTACCCAAAGGAAACTTTAAAAATATGGGCAACTAATTTTTCAATTTTGCTAGGTTAATAAAAACTAATTTTTAAGGATTAAAAAATGAATTCATTAATTTTTTGTTTAATTGAGCCGATAAAAAACTTTGAAATTACTAGAATATTAGTCCATTAATTTTTTTGCTTTTTTGGGCCATGGAAAAAAAATATTAATCAATGACGATTATAACATTTAGATATATGAGACGAATGACGGATATAACAACTAGACTTAGATATTTTATGTACCTCGCGCGCAATTTAATTTTTTTTAAATTCTTAAATTAAAAAAAAAATTAGCTACCAAATTTTAATCTAAGTTGAGCTAATAAAAAAGTTTCATTTTATTAGAATGTAAGCTCATTAATTTTTTTTTTGAAGTGGGTTAAGTTTCAAATTATTAGAATAATGGCTCATTAAATTTTTATTTAATTGGAATAATGAAAAAATAACCTTTTTAAATTTTGTTAAGGTTTTTTTTTTTGCTAGACATAAGAGACAATTAAGAGTATATCCACATTTAAAGTACTCTAAATTAAAAATAAAATTGTTGAGGAGTTTCGACTTTTTTTCAGTCTTTGAGTTCAATGTTAAAGGGATGCAACTTTTAGACCTAGGTGTTTTATTTACTTAATTTTAAATATATTTTTATTATCCAAAGGAAAACTTAAAAATATGGGCAACTAATTTTTCAATTTTGTTAGGTTAATAAAAACTAATTTTTAAGAATTAAAATATGAATTCATTAATTTTTTGTTTAATTGAACCTATAAAAAATATTGAAATTACTAGAGTATTGATCCATTAATTTTTTTTGCTTTTTTGGGCCATGGAAAAAAATATTAATCAATGACGATTATAATATTTAGATATATGGGACGAATGACGGATATAACAACTAGACTTAGGTATTTTATGCACCTCGCTCAAAATTTAATTTTTTTTAAATTCTGAAATTAAAAAAAAATTCAGCAACCAATTTTTAATCTAAGTTGAGCTAATAAAAAAGTTTCATTTTATTAGAATATAGGCTCATTAATTTTTTTTTAAGTGGGTTAAGTTTCAAATTATAAGAATAATGGCTCATTAAATTTTTTATTTAATTGGAATAATAAAAAAATAACATTTTAAAAATTTATTATGTTTTTTTCTTGCCTGACATAAGAGACAATTAAGAGCATACCCATATTTAAAGTATTCTAAATTAAAAATACAATTGTTGAGGAGTTTTGGCTTTATTTCAATCTTTAAGTTAAATATTACACGGATGCAACTTTTAGACCTAGGTGTTTTATTTATTTAACTCACAATTTGTGTGTTTTTTAAATATTTCGTTTATTACCCAAAGGAAATTTTAAAAATATGGGCAACTAATTTTTTAATTTTGTTAGGTTAATAAAAACTAATTTTTAAGAATTAAAAAATGAATTCATTAATTTTTTGTGCAATTGATCCGATAAAAAACTTTGAAATTACTAGAATATTAGTCCATTAATTTTTTGCTCTTTTGGGCCATGGAAAAAATTATTAATCAATGACGATTATAACATTTAGATATATGAGAAGAATGATGGATATAACAACTAGACTTACTTATTTTATGTATCTCACTCATAATTTAATTTTTTTTTAAATTCTTAAATTAAAAAAAAAATTCAGCAACCAATTTTTAATCTAAGAGTAGCTAATAAAAAAGTTTAATTTTATTAAAATATAGGCTCATTAATTTTTTTTTATGTGGGTTAAGTTTTAAATTAAAAGAATAATGGCTCATTAAATTTTTTATTTAATTGGAATAATAAAAAAATAACATTTTTAAATTTTGTTAAGGTTTTTTTTTTAGCTAGACATAAGAGACAATTAAGAGCATACCCACATTTAAAGTACTCTAAATTAAAAATAAAATTGTTGAGAAGTTTCTACTTTGTTTCAATCTTCGAGTTCAATGTTAAACGGACGCGACTTTTAGACATTAGTGTTTTATTTATTTAACTCACAATTTGTGTGTTTTTTAAATATTTTTTTATTACCCGAAGGAAAATTTAAAAATATGGGCAACTAATTTTTCAATTTTGTTTGGTTAATAAAAGCTAATTTTTAAGAATTAAAAAAATGAATTCATTAATTTTTTGTTTAATTGAGTCTATAAAAAACTTTGAAATTACTAGAATATTGGTCCATTAATTTTTTTGCTTTTTTGGGCCATGGAAAAAAATATTAATAAATGACGATTATAACATTTAGATATATGAGGCGAATGACAGATATAACAACTAGACTTAGGTATTTTATGTACCTCGCTCACAATTTAATTTTTTTAAATTCCTAAATTAAAAAAAAAATTCACCAACGAATTTTTAATCTAAGTTGAGCTAATAAAAAAGTTTCATTTTATTAGAATATAGGCTCATTAATTTTTTTTTTTAAAGTGGGTTAAGTTTCAAATTATAAGAATAATGGCTCATTAAATTTTCATTTAATTGGAATAATAAAAAAATAACCTTTTTAAATTTTGTTAAGGTTGTTTTTTTTAGCTTGACATAAGAGACAATTAAGAGCATACCCACATTTAAAGTACTCTAAAATAAAAATAAAATTATTGAGGAGTTTCGACTTTTTTTCAGTCATTAAGTTCAATGTTAAACGGATGCAACTTTTAGACCTAGGTGTTTTATTTATTTAACTCACAATTTGTGTGTTTTTTAAATATTTTTTGTTACCCAAAGGAAAATTTAAAAAACTGGGCAACTAATTTTCAATTTTGTTAGGTTAATAAAAACTAAATTTTAAGAATTAAAATATGAATTCATTAATTTTTTGTTTAATTGAGTAGATAAAAAACTTTGAAATTACTAGAATATTGGTCCATTAATTTTTTTGCTTTTATGGGCCATGGAAAAAAATATTAATCAATGACGATTATAACATTTAGATATATGAGGTGAATGATGGATATAACAACTAGACTTAGGTATTTTATGTACCTCGCTCACAATTTAATTTTTTTAAATTCTTAAATTAAAAAAAAATTCGACAACCAATTTTTAATCTAAGTTGAGCTAATAAAAAAGTTTCATTTTATTAGAATATAGGCTCATTAATTTTTTTTTAAGTGGGTTAATTTTCAAATTATAAGAATAATGTCTCATTAAATTTTTATTTAATTAGAATAATAAAAAAAAAATAACCTTTTTAAATTTTGTTAAGGTTTTTTTTTTAGCTAGACATAAGAGACAATTAATAGCATACCCACATTCAAAGTACTCGAAATTAAAAATAAAATTGTTAAGGAGTTTCGACTTTTTTTCAGTCATTAAGTTCAATATTAAACGGATGCAACTTTTAGACCTAGGTGTTTTATTTATTTAACTCACAATTTGTGTGTTTTTTAAATATTTTTTGTTACCCAAAGGAAAATTTAAAAATATGGGCAACTAATTTTTCAATTTTGTTAGGTAAATAAAAACTAAATTTTAAGAATTAAAATATGAATTCATTATTTTTATGATTAATTGAGTCGATAAAAAACTTTGAAATTACTAGAATATTGGTCCATTAATTTTTTTGCTTTTATGGGCCATGGAAAAAAATATTAATCAATGATGATTATAACATTTAGATATATGAGGTGAATGATGGATATAACAACTAGAATTAGGTATTTTATGTACCTCGCTCACAATTTAATTTTTTTAAATTCTTAAATTAAAAAAAAATTCGACAACCAATTTTTAATCTAAGTTGAGCTAATAAAAAAGTTTCATTTTATTAGAATATAGGCTCAATAAATTCTTTTTTTTAAGTGGGTTAAGTTTCAAATTATAAGAATAATGTCTCATTAAATTTTTATTTTATTGGAATAATAAAAAAATAACATTTTTAAATTTTGTTAAGGTTTTTTTTTTTTAGCTAGACATAAGAGAGAATTAAGAGCATACTCACATTTAAAGTACTCTAAATTAAAAATAAAATTGTTGAGGAGTTTCGACTTTTTTTCAGTCTTTGAGTTCAATGTTAAACGGATGCAACTTTTAGACCTAGGTGTTTTATTTATTTAATTTTAAATATTTTTTTATTATCCAAAGGAAAACTTAAAAATATGGGCAACTAATTTTTCAATTTTGTTAGGTTAATAAAAACTAATTTTTAAGAATTAAAAAAATGAATTCATTAATTTTTTGATTAATTGAGTCTATAAAAAACTTTGAAACTACTAGAATATCTGTCCATTAATTTTTTTGCTTTTTTGGGCCATGGAAAAAAATATTAATAAATGACGATTATAACATTTAGATATATGAGGCGAATGACAGATATAACAACTAGACTTAGGTATTTTATGCACCTCGCTCAAAATTTAATTTTTTTTAAATTCTGAAATTAAAAAAAAAAATTCAGCAACCAATTTTTAATCTAAGTTGAGCTAATAAAAAAGTTTCATTTTATTAGAATATAGGCTCATTAATTTTTTTTTTAAGTGGGTTAAGTTTCAAATTATAAGAATAATGGCTCATTAAATTTTTTATTTAATTGGAATAATAAAAAAATAACATTTTAAAAATTTATTATGTTTTTTTCTTGCCTGACATAAGAGACAATTAAGAGCATACCCATATTTAAAGTACTCTAAATTAAAAATACAATTGTTGAGGAGTTTTAGCTTTGTTTCAATCTTTAAGTTCAATATTACACGGATGCAACTTTTAGACTTAGGTGTTTTATTTATTTAACTCACAATTTGTGTGTTTTTAAATATTTCTTTTATTACCCAAAGGAAATTTTAAAAATTTGGGCAACTAATTTTTCAATTTTGTTTGGTTAATAAAAACTAATTTTTAAGAATTAAAAAATGAATTCATTAATTTTTTGTGCAATTGATCCGATAAAAAACTTTGAAATTACTAGAATATTAGTCCATTAATTTTTTGCTCTTTTGGGCAATGTCCATTAATTATTAATCAATGACGATTATAACATTTAGATATATGAGACGAATGATGGATATAACAACTAGACTTAGTTATTTTATGTACCTCACTCACAATTTAATTTTTTTTTAAATTCTTAAATTAAAAAAAAAATTCAGCAACCAATTTTTAAGCTAAGTTGAGCTAATAAAAAAGTTTCATTTTATTAAAATATAGGCTCAACAATTTTTTTTTTATGTGGGTTAAGTTTCAAATTATAAGAATAATGGCTCATTAAATTTTTTATTTAATTGGAATAATAAAAAAATAACATTTTTAAATTTTGTTAAGGTTTTCTTTTTAGCTAGACATAAGAGACAAATAAGAATAAGAGCATACCCACATTTAAAGTACTCTAAATTAAAAATAAAATTGTTGAGGAGTTTCTACTTTGTTTCAATCTTCGAGTTCAATGTTAAACGAACGCGACTTTTAGACCTTAGTGTTTTATTTATTTAACTCACAATTTGTGTGTTTTTTAAATATTTTTTATTAACCGAAGGAAAATTTAAAAATATGGGCAACTAATTTTTCAATTTTGTTTGGTTAATAAAAGCTAATTTTTAAGAATTAAAAAAATGAATTCATTAATTTTTTGTTTAATTGAGTCTATAAAAAACTTTGAAATTACTAGAATATTGGTCCATTAATTTTTTTGCTTTTTTGGGCCATGGAAAAAAATATTAATAAATGACGATTATAACATTTAGATATATGAGGCGAATGACAGATATAACAACTAGACTTAGGTATTTTATGTACCTCGCTCACAATTTAAATTTTTTAAATTCCTAAATTAAAAAAAAATTCACCAACGAATTTTTAATCTAAGTTAAGCTAATAAAAAAGTTTCATTTTATTAGAATATAGGCTCATTAAATTTTTTTTTTTAAAGTAGGTTAAGTTTCAAATTATAAGAATAATGGCTCATTAAATTTTTATTTAATTGGAATAATAAAAAAATAACCTTTTTAAATTTTGTTAAGGTTGTTTTTTTTAGCTAGACATAAGAGACAATTAAGAGCATACCCACATTTAAAGTACTCTAAATTAAAAATAAAATTGTTGAGGAGTTTCGACTTTTTTTCAGTCATTAAGTTCAATGTTAAACGGATGCAACTTTTAGACCTAGGTGTTTTATTTATTTAACTCACAATTTGTGTGTTTTTTAAATATTTTTTATTACCCAAAGGAAAATTTAAAAATTTGGGCAACTAATTTTTCAATTTTGTTAGGTTAATAAAAACTAAATTTTAAGAATTAAAATATGAATTCATTAATTTTTTGTTTAATTGAGTCGATAAAAAACTTTGAAATTACTAGAATATTGGTCCATTAATTTTTTTGCTTTTATGGGCCATGGAAAAAAATATTAATCAATGACGATTATAACATTTAGATATATGAGGTGAATGATGGATATAACAACTAGACTTAGGTATTTTATGTACCTCGCTCACAATTTAATTTTTTTAAATTCTTAAATTAAAAAAAAATTCGACAACCAATTTTTAATCTAAGTTGAGCTAATAAAAAAGTTTCATTTTATTAGAATATAGGCTCATTAAATTTTTTTTTAAGTGGGTTAATTTTCAAATTATAAGAATAATGTCTCATTAAATTTTTATTTAATTGGAATAATAAAAAAATAACCTTTTTAAATTTTGTTAAGGTTTTTTTTTTTAGCTAGACATAAGAGACAATTAATAGCATACCCACATTCAAAGTACTCTAAATTAAAAATAAAATTGTTGAGGAGTTTCGACTTTTTTTCAGTCATTAAGTTCAATGTTAAACGGATGCAACTTTTAGACCTAGGTGTTTTATTTATTTAATTCACAATTTGTGTGTTTTTTAAATATTTTTTATTACCCAAAGGAAAATTTAAAAATATGGGCAACTAATTTTTCAATTTTGTTAGGTTAATAAAAACTAAATTTTAAGAATTAAAATAT